>NW_025947557.1:0-18012 GCF_000764305.2 Hyalella azteca
TGCCTAGCAAATTACGGAGCAGGCAATAAGTCCAGCAGCTATCTCAATCAATCGTCAGTTATGGAAAGATCGGGTTCCAAAGGCCGGATCCCTTGTGAATCAAGTCACGAAAAGTTCAAGAATCGGCAACAGGCCATGGGCCTATGTCTTCAACGCCGACACTTCTATTCTATTCTATTCGGCAACCTGTACCCTGCAACGCGAACCAACAACCTGCAACGAAACACAACACAACCCGCAATTACAACCTGCACCCTGCGACCTGCAACCTGTAGATGGGAACCTCGGCGTCCTAAGCCAGCATTTTCCCGCCAAGCACGCCGCCATCTTGCCGCGCTCCTAAACCGTCCCTGTGTGCAGACGCTTCTCCGCGAATATTCTGTTAACTTATTTTCAGTGAACACTTGTTGTGAACTTATTCAGTTAATTCATTCAGTTAACTTATATTCAGTGAACACTTGCTGTGAACTTATTCAGTTAATTCATTCAGTGAACTTATTCAGAGAACTTTCGCTAGACATACTCTGTGAGTTGCATCAACGCACGTTCAGTTAAATTTCGTGTAAACTCTCAACGCGCACGCTCAGTTAACTTCGTCAACCTCACAACGTGCATCGAAAAACGTCACCAACGTCTCACCACGCAACCACGAGCAAATCCGCTCACCACGCAACCACGGTGGCCCGTCGACCTGCACCTTCTGCCTGGGCTACCAATTCCTCCTGCATCATCACATCGAGCAGGTTACGTAAGCTAAGCCAATAAATCAACTAATCAATTAATTGTGTTTGCTTAACCAACCAAATTCGTCCTGCCGATCACTATGTTTCTGTCTGTCTTTAGTGAATAATTCAAGTTAGCTACCTAGGCCGTTCAAATTCTCTGATTCATTGGAGTTAAACGCAGTTAATGTGGAGTGGTAAGTCATAAACCCCCACACATGCTTTTGGCTTTAACACTGCACCACTGCTTCGAACATAAGGACGGTTAGGGAATGCGCGGTGGATCTCTTCATACTTGCAACACCACGTCAGCACCAGCCATATCTGAAATTACAAGGCACCGTGAGTAAAATGCATCGGATAACGAAATATGAAGGCATTTTTTACTCAACCAAGCAACCGAAAAATAAACCCTTTGTCTAGCGAAGGTGACATTAGGAATTTATTTAAAAATTATAATGTTATTTCTGTATATTTTATGTTTAGTAAATTATTTATTTCATGTTGTACATAAATATTTTAAACCATCAGAAATCAGGGTCTGTCTTTAGGGTTACGAATTTGAAAAAGTAACAGTTTTGAATGGCGTCGTTAATGGATAATCTCACCATTTACGAATGCAGAAATGATGAGAAGAGTTAGATGTAATATTGCTCATCTTGACGCGACAACGATGCATGATACTTTCAATTTAAATTGGCCGATTATAAATGGAGTTCAGTAAGTTTAGTTTCTTTCTGACATGCGTTGATCTCTGTGATAAGATGCACCGTCCAAAAATACTTATAGAACAATGTATGCACATATATGACTATGTTACCAGGATGCGGGCCGTAGAACCAACGCATATGCACGTCGCACGTCCTTTCAACTTTCCTTACGAACCAAAAATATCCTCTTGAACACAAAAATTAACAGTTATTATATATCTATGAAGAAGCTTGCGTTAGCGGTAGAATTCATTAAATATCTATTTTACGAACTTACATTTTTCCAATTTCTTCTGCAATTTTTCATATTTAATTTGTTTATTTTCGCATTTTGCACAGTACTCTTTTCCTGGTGGGACCTCTTTCATGTTTATACACTTAGTATGAAACCAATCGCTGTTACCGTGCTAGCGGGTGGGACAAACCCGTTGTCCACTTAAGAGTTAAACAGTGGAAGCTATTAATCTTGTTTAAACTTTAAATGAAAGAATTTTCTATTAAAATTATATTTAGGGATAGTACATCAAAACAAATGAAACAAGTGAAGAATGTGACATTGATCAGTGGGCTTTAACTGGCAGTTACACTGATAAAGGTTATGAGCACTGTTGGCTGTTCTTGGCCAAAACCTTAGTTTATAGGGAGCACAGGGTAGGACTAGACACTAGAGTGACAGTGACACTGCAAGAAAAATAAATGGAAGATAAATAACCCTAGTGCTAAATAGTGAATTCACAAACAATATAATTCAATATCTTAACCAATGCCAGAATTTAATCTAAAATACTATTTATTATGCATTTAAAACAGTGACCGTCAGCCAAGAAATAATCAATTAATTCACACAAGAAAATTAATCAATTCAATCAATTAATTCACACCACAAGCATAATCACAGAAACATTAACAGCAGTGAAGTGCATAATGAGCAAGGACACTAACAGTTACACAGAAATTACTATTGATCTGATAAATGACAACCGAAGTAACAAAATATTGTTCCGACTATTGGAGAGCAGACTTACCAAGGCTTTCACTTCCAGGCTAGCACAATACACGGAATGCCAGTGCTGCTAGTTACTAAATGGCGGAACTGAATTGGACGCGACTGTCGTTAGTTGTGCAAATAAATCACTCTGAACTAAAATGGAAATAATCAAATTGAGTTAAACGTTACTGAAAAATAATGAGTTAAAACACAGACTGGTTGAGTGATAAAAGGTCAGATGCCTTCCGGCAACATCGCCACCTTCGACTCCTTCAGCAGCCATACGCTCCAGGTATGATTCGCAATTTTCTGCATTCTCGCAGCCAAAAGATTCGGATTAATCAACGCTGGCTGCATTTCTTTTGGGAACTTTTAACTTGCAGATGCAGTAAATTTCACTTTTCTCTGCATGTGAAGTAGAAGGGATGACACAAGAAATAGAAATTTCACCTTTCCTTACATGCGTAGTAGAAGGTTTTTCGGAATTGGAATTGAGTAACGAAATGGCTTGCTGGTCATCGGTCGCTTTCGATAGCCAAAGATCTATTTGAGAATTCCTGTTTTCAGCTTGTTTCTTCTTTTTCACATGACATCGTTTTGGGAAATTGTATTTCATCACATCACTCCCAAGTTCCTTTAGATATGCGCTCACCGATTTACTTTTATGGTTAGATTTTTTGTCGAATATGAGAGATTCCAAATGTTTATTACCAAGGAATATTTCTCTTGCAAGGTCCGCATCATGCTGCACAATGTTGGTGTTGCATCTCAGGAAAGCTTCATTGTTTACATTGTCGATGACGTTATCTTCATCAGGGTCTGCCCGAAAGACATATACTTAGATTGGAATCGATTTTGCACAGTATTTGCCACGTGTGACATAACCCTTTCAGTGGCTGCTTGAGTTGGCTTCATTAATTGAATAATTTCTAAGCAACGAATGATGTTTACTGGATACACTGATTTCTCGTTGTTAGTGCTAATGTAGTGAGCGAAAGCGTAAGTGTATGATACTGGTTGAATGCTGTTCTGTTTGATGAGTTTGTTGCTTGCCACAGCCTGCCACTCACTTTTGAAAAAGTGCATAAAATCAACTAATCTTTCGTTAAACAGCTGCACTCCCTGATTCCCTGGCATTGATTGCCACATACCTCAAAGTCAACGTTAACGGACTCGAATAGTACTTAAATGTCCGTTGACTGTTCATCCGTGATATCAGCATTTCTATGGAGCGAAAATAAGTCGGTTGCGAGGGAGATAGAAGGAGGGATCACCAAGTAATTTCCAGCTTCCACACAAATTGTATCAATCCATTTTGAATGACATTCAATTATAGATTCAATTAAATTCTTCTTTTAACCCATCTACATCACTTCTGGTCCTCAAGCCTAGTCTTGATGCAATTTCCTTCATGTTAGTACCGGAGAACTCTGTTGGAGAATCGGTTGAAGAGCTCAACATGAGCGTGCCATCTTTAATGCCGCTCTGAATGTCAGGGGAAAGTGTTTTCAATTCCTGCATTTCTTGTTGAAATGCATCGATTTGAGGTCTATAATCGAAAGGTTTGAAACAGGCATCTTGGCCTGCTTTTTCCTTATTAGATATGGCTTTGTAAAGACGTCTGATCATCATTGATTTTGTCTTGGACTGAATTCGAGGCTACTTTAAAATCTTCTCTTTTCAGCCAAGTACCGTAACGGTGAACCCAAGGACAGTAAGTAAGACATTCTTGATACTCAGTCCAGGGGCCGGATTATCAGAACATGCTAAGTATACGAAGCCGCTAACGTTTAGCGTAAGTACAGCTAAGTAGACGTGACTCTACTGAGTGTTATTATCGAAACATTTGCGCGGAAAGCTACGTACAAAAATTATGACACGACACAACCTCCTTCCATCCACGCGCTCTGCGCACTGAGTCGACAGGAGCTAGGAACAGCAAATCCAAAGCCTCTGATTGGTCAGTTAGTTGGATGGTTTCGATAATACCTTTTTAGATGAGTCATGCGTAAGACAGTTTTGTTAATGCCAAATTTTGACTGACTTACGCCATACGTAACTTTTTGAACGTAAGTACGAAAAGTTACGTGAACTTAGCGAAGTTTCGTTAATCTCTGCCCAGGTTTACTGCCGGAAAGTTCGACCGTAAATCTGCACATAATAGAGAAGATGTAATACCTACTCGAAAAAAACAACGTGAACTTTTAATCTCACTGAAAGTTAACAAATACCAAGAAACTCGTTTTACATAATCGATGGATATGTACTGAACTTCGCGAAAAAGAATAATCCTAAATTTAGGCTGGCAACAATCTAAATATTTCATCTATGTGTGAATAATGCAATAATGACAGCAGTAGCTTAGAAAACATAGACAAGCATTACACTTACGAGATGTGGGACGTCGATCCTATTCATCAGTTCGATTGGTCGCTAACAATTGACTGTTACATAACTTACATTGAAACAACATCGAGTTTACGCACGTCTGGACAGAAAGAAGATGGAGATTCGGTTACACGATAATGGCTGACAATAAGTAAAACAAAGAAAAGTCCAAAAAACTACTATTGCATTTCACAATGGGCATACCAGGTTTATCAAGATCAAATAAGCACTAACACAAGACACGGTGAAACAAAGACTTAATATGGACAATGAATGAACTGGATTTCTAGGCAATGAATTATCTGCACATCTTATGCTAACGCAGGAGTTCGGCACCACTAAATGAGACGCCGCTTGCTGCACGCTAGCGGGCGGAAGTAGAGCTAGGCGGATGGTTCTGAGAAGGCAGAGCGCTGTAAACCCTAAACTCCAATAGTTTAACTCGCGCGACGCGACAGATTTTATGAGGAATGTTTCGCTGGATATTGATTTAAAATGTCTCTTGCTTTGTCTCCCAGAGAGCTCTGAATATTCACTAATTCTGGTAGTGCCACGATAAGAATAGGAATGTTTTTCAAAATGGCGTTTAAATGGAAATGCAAATAATCAGCGAAACGAGTATCGCACTGATTAGGGATGACCATGAAAGTAGAACCACGAACAATATTCATATATTTGATTTGTAACAATACTATGTTCAGAGATGATTGCGGAGATAGATCTGCATGTCAAAAAAGGGTCGCTAACCCACTGAGGCATCGTTTTGTCACGCAAATTTTCCATTTTGTGGCAGAAGTCTGGGAGTCCGATCAATGTGCTATATTCTGCAGACGTTTTTAATAACTCAATCATGCCTCCTCTCTTTCCCGTATATACAGCAGCTCTGTCGGTGCATATAAATGCAACCGATGAGGGGCCCAGGGGCCATACTTTCAAAACTCGCTAAGTGAACGTAAGTACTTACGCTCTATTTTCTTGTCTATAATTGGTGGATTTTGATTGAAAGGCTGTGAATGATTGGCTGATGAACTTACGATCTCTTAACTTTTTTTGAAAGTATAGGCCCAGGAATGTTGCAACTGTTTCATTTACGTGATTTGTGGTCGTCTGAGCATGGCCTTGCCGAATCATTCCAACACCTAAGAGAACTTCTTTGGGCAGTCCGTTGTCAGAAACGTAAGAAACAACAGTTGCTTGTCGGGAGACATCTTTGACCGCGGTACCTCTATCACAACAAATGGTGAATTTCCTCCTACTTTTTGTAGCTTTGAAAGTAGTTGCAAAGAAGTTCTTAATTGTAGTTGCGCAAGCTTCATAATTGGCGATCATCACTTTTCGAATTCCCGTGTGGTTTTGATGTCGGTTACCCAGGGGATTACTCAAATTAGATGGGCAGACAATGGAAAACATTGCACACAAAGAAGTATATAATCTGAAAGGCAAGCAATGGGTAGCCATAAATATACCAGCGATCATTTTGTTCTTGGTTGCTTTTTGACGCTCTTCTGCAGTCGAACGTCCAAGCCTGATTTGATGTGTTTCATCGCGCTGACCGAGTTTGACAGCTTCAACGTGTTGAACACTCAACAGGTGCCTCTTTTGAGCAGCATTTTTGCTTCTGTTATCGGTGAAGGTCATGCCATCAGTCCACGATTCGCACACCTTACTACGACCTCTGTTGGTATTTCGTTGACGCATGCAAACCTTACAAAAATATCGAATGACATCGTTATCGCCATCATATTGCGCCAGGAAATTTAAATCGTAATTTTCAAGCCTATTATTTGAGCTATCAATCGGAGGTTGGTCGGTTCTTACTTCCATATCCTCGCTCATCTTCTTGCAGCAGCAGTCGTTGCTTTCATGTTTGCAAGCTTTCAGTGTTGCTTCCAAGGTCAACTTGACGAATTTTCTAATAATTTTCAGTTCGGAGCAGTCACACTTAGGTGTATTTTAGCGTGTGAGGTGGAAGACGTATTTGGCAAAGGCGCTGTATCAAATGATTGGCTAGACGTGGATTGAGTTTTTGCCGGTGATTCGGGAGACGCTGTAGGTAAAAGCGTCGTCTCGGACGGATGACAAGGAGTTGAAGATTTAGCAGGTGAGGCGGGAGACGTTGTTGGTAGGACTTGCGAAGCTGCCAAATCAGAATGGTCTATGTCCATATTTTCGTCAAAAGGAAGGTCATTTGATGATGGAGTTGGAACAGTTGCAGAAGAAGCAGTCATCGAATAAGTCATTTTGGTTTTAGATACTGATGCTTTTTTCTGACAAATCGACTGCAGTATTCGCGATAAGCATTAGGTGATTAGGGTGATGTCTCTCTAGATGTTTCACTAAATTGCTCTTGCTAGTTTGTGGAAATTTCACAGTTTTTTCCAAACATGCACAATTTACAAGTGACCAAATAACCGTTATATTTTTTTCGCACGTCTTTGAATGCAAATTCAAGCACAGGATGAGCCTATGAGGAGCCATCGTTACAGATATCAGTAGCTTTTCAATAATTAATCTGAGAAAACAAGCATAAAGTAGGTTAATCAACACTTAAACATGATTTATGAGTTTCAGGAGACATGCAGGTGCGACCGACGCCAGTAACATACAAAATACGAGTATTTATAGGGGTTGGAGCGCTAATATAAATACCTTTCAATGCGGATATTCTTATTTGGAATATTTTAGAGGTGGAATCATTTGGCTCGAATCCTTTACTTGGCACGATAACTAACCACATGAATCACTATTTAAAAGTAAATAAATAAATGACAAATCTTTATTATTAATTCACTTTCGATAAAGTGGCTTAGTTAAACGCACGCGTGTATAAGCCCAAGAATTCTTTCAGACAAGTTTTCAACTAAAGTCAGGCGTATATGCCAGAGAAATAAGTCACCGGCCTTGAAAAGAAACGATCTATTTTGTTAAAAAAAATTAGTCCAAACTATCTAGCTTGATCGAAAAAGTTTCTACTCATTACGTGACAATCGAACCCTACAAATCGTATTTCTGAGTGACGAGTAGGTACGGTATCATACGGGTTTTAACTTTTTATTGATGACGAGTGGCGAGTTGAGTGCCTCACAGCAGGAGCTGTTCAGGGCAGTGGGCAGAGAATTATGTATTATTATTATTGAGGGGCGACGGCGAATATAAAAGCACAATAAAATTAACTTTCGAGGCTTCAAACCGGAAAACCATCATTCTTAATTATTCACAATAAAACAATGACGTAGTCTGGGTCTGAACTGCCTTTTAATCATTTATCAATAACGTAAATAATAAGTAGTCTTAACTCTTCAGGCAACAGTCTTGAGTACCCACTAAAATATACAAACTTACAATTCGATCAAAATACTCTCAAAAATCATACTTGATAATGGTAAAACAATCTCTATTTATTGTCATTAAATACGTTCAGATTATTCGTCTGAATTTTGACAAGGATTTCCAGCCAAAATCAGTGCTAAATTAAAACTTTTAGTAAAAGATGGCCATAATTACGATTGGTTGACTGCGAGTCGAAGAAGAGTTCAGGGGCCGGATTATCAAAACATGCTAAGTATACGTAGCCGCTAACGTTTAGCGTAAGTACAGCTAAGTAGACGTGACTCTACTGAGTGTTATTATCGAAACATTTGCGCGGAAAGCTACGTACAAAAATTTGTGCATAACTGTACGCCTGCTCGGAGGTGTCGTATTACAGTCGTAAGCGGAGTTACGTACAAATTTTGAGTGTTGAAGCAATATGAGACTATTAATTTACTAGCAGCAAGTTGAATTGTAATAGAATTTTGTCAATAATGAGACTTAGGTATAATATGGGATCGTGCTAGTGCTTTTAGGAAAAAATATTCGATTGAGTTTATACCTGAAGCTAATTTGTTTTCCTCTTGTGTTTCAATTTACAAGCAAATGTTGATATTCATGTTCAAGAGTTTTATGCCTTTTGATTCGAAATATCTTCATGCCTTTTTGATTCAAAATTATGTGGAGGTTGACAAGCCAACCATTTTTTTTAGCTCCGTACACATATTTCTTTTTTTCTCTGACAGTCACAACTCCAACTCATAAAATTGTCTAAATTCTAGGTCTCTCTAAAAAGTCTTCTAGTTTTGAATGTGAATAGTGCAATTTTTTTGCTCCGATTGCAAGAAATTTTGATGAATGATCGCAACAACAAGTGCATTGCTATTTGGATAACGTCACACTTATTTCTCCATATGCACCCTAGTCAGTCTACGCAGATGCCGCTGACACGACACAACCTACTTCCATCCACGCGCTCTGCGCACTGAGTCGACAGACGACCAGTGTTGCCAGGTTTTTTCTCTGCGAGAATACTAGATTGCCTAGCTCAAAATACCAGAAATATACCAGAAATTCTATTGTTCGAAAACTGACTAATACCTCCAAATTTAATGAAACTATTCGTCAGAAACGTTGGTTAGGAAAAGAAAAATATATAGATCTCAGTACTCACTGCAGTGACTGACAGAGAGCGCATTTTCTCGTCGACGGAAACGTGGTCACGGACGGATAGACAGACGGACAGACGGACTGGTGAGCACAATTGTGAATTTTTTTCATAAATGAGAAAATGCGCTAAAAAGTATTTTATGTACTGTGCATTTATCAGTGTGGCACTTCTTTGCCTTCTCTCAACATGAGCAAGCCACGGAAACAGGTCATCTTCCATTTTCATACATTCTTACAGGTCATCTTCCATTTTCATACATGCTTGCATATTGCATTAATCTAACATTTCGGGTTTGATCACTTGTTACAGCTAAGCAGATAGCTTTTGGTCCGAATAGGGGACTGCAGTACCTTAGTTGAAATTTTATTTCGTTACTTTTTTTTCACATAGGTGACTTGTGAAAACATTCACTCCACGAATGCATTGGAGACCGGGTCAAAGTAGACACGTGGTGCAGTAGGCAGCCAGTTCTATAAATGGATGATGATTTTCAAGATCAGTGAAATATTGTATGGCACCCCCGAATTCAAGTGGCACTCTATAATTCAAACCACCAAACAAAAATGGTGGAGCTTGCGTCGCAGAGATCGGTTCGACAACCTCACTCGTCCTGTTCCATATCATCACTGATCAGTAATCAATCAAGGATCATTACTCTCGTGTTCATATTGCACTAAGCACTTTTGTTAAATGTTAACAATTAGATTGGGGTTATTTCATCAAGCGGTAAACTTGCGGTTCCAAAAATGGCGGGAAAGCTCTAATCGCGCCGCTCTGAAGGCAATCTATATAATCCACTCCTACGCAGGAGGAAGTTCAAACTTCAGAGGTGGAACTTAATGCAGTAAATTTGCAGCAAGTCAGAAAATACCAGAAAAATACCAGATTTAGGCATATATACCAGATCTAAAATATTCATACCAGACACCTTCTGAAAATACCAGATTTGTGAAATCTGGTATAGAAATATACCATCTGGCAACGCTGCCAGTGTTGCCAGGTTTTTTCTTGGCGAGAATACCAGATTGCCTAGCTAAAAATACCAGAAATATACCAGAAATTCTATCGTTCAAAAACAGACTAATACCTCCAAATTTAATAAAACTATTCGTCAGAAACGTTGGTTAGAAAAAATTATCTTATGTACTGTGCAGTGGCTTGACGATAATTAGCCAAATTGAACACGTTATATTTTTTTCCCCTCTGTTTGGAACATTTTGACACTTTTCTTTTCCTGTGTTTGATTACATTGACACTTTTTCCTTTATTTATCAGTGTCATTGTGGCACTTTTTCCTCTTCGTTCAACATGAGCAAGCCACGGAAACGGGTCATCTTCCTTTTGCTTATTTTCGTACATGCTTGCATATTGCATTAACCTAACATTTCGGGTGTGATCACTTGTTGCGGTTGAGCAGATAGCTTTTGGTTCGAATAAGGGACTCCAGTACCGTAGTTGAAATTTTATTCCGTTGCTTGTTTTTCACTTAGGTGACTTGTGAAAACACTTGAACCACGAATGCTTTGGAGACAGGTCAAAGTAGACAAGTGATGCAGTAGGCAGCCAGTTCTCTGAATGGATGATAATTGTCAAGATCAGTGAAATGTTGAATGGCACCCCAGAAGGGAGCGCAGCCGTGCACCACCAATTTTGTGCACAATAAGCCCTGAATCGAACGCCTTTGATCTCTCCGGACCTACACCAATCAGCCGTGCACCACTCGGCTTTGTCCTCTTCCGGCCTTGACCACCACCTGCCGTGCACCACCAGGCCGCGGATCGAATATGACTTCCAGGCATTTTTAAATTACGTAATTTTACGTTCACCGCATCTGAGATTAGGTTTCAGATAGCATAGTTCTGTTCCAAAATTTATCGTCCATCGACAAGTTGCCGTTCGACCGAGGGCTGGTTCGACCCACGGCCTAGATACGGACGGCGTGAAGTGTTGAAGGCTACGTTCCGGAAGGCAGGAATCATGATGGTCCATTACATCCAGGGCAGTGGTTGTCTTCGGCAGGCGACCCCCCCAGAATTCAAGTGGCACTCCAATAAGTGGCACTCTAGAGTTCAAAACCACCAAACAAAATTGGTGGAGCTTGCGTCGCAGAGATCGGTTTGACATCCTCACTCGTCCTAGGCCATATCATCAGTTCACCACTGATCAGTAATCAATCAAGGATCATCACTCTCATGCTCATATTGCACTAAGCACTTCTGTTAAATGTTAACAATTAAATTGGGGTTATTTTATCAAGCGGTAAACTTGCGGTCCCAAAAATGGCGGGAAACCTCTAGTCGCGCCACTCTGATGGTAATCTATATAATCCACGCCTACGTTGGAGGAAATTCAAACTTCAGAGGTGGAACTTAATGCAGTAAATTTGCAGTAAGTCAGAAAATACCAGAAAAATACCAGATTTAGGCAATAATACCAGATCTAAAATGATCATACCAGATACCTTCTGAAAATACCAGATTCGTGAAATCTGGTATAGAAATATACCATCTGGCAACGCTGGCGCGCGCGGCGCGATCTCAAACTACTGAGTACAAAAGTAGTGTGAACGGTTGTGCGCGGTGAGGCACTGCAGCAAACGACTCAAAGCGCATGTCGTTGCCACTAGTTTAAACGGGCCTTAAGACAACACCAAACCGAGTTCAAAGTGATGCACACTGCCGGGGACATTTGGAGGAGCAAATGATACACAAACATTTACCACGAATGCATGTCTGCAACTGATTGATGTCCGATGACCGTCGAGGCTGCATAGCTGCATTTTTACGCGATGGTGCCAATTATTATTAAAATTAGAAATAAAATTACGCACTTAGCTCATTTTCATTCTAAAGGTGTGTATATTTGTTATATGTTGAAATCAACACTCATGTTTTCATTCAAAAAGATTTGATGTTATAATTATTAACTGAGTGATATGAGTCAATTCAATAAGCCTCATCTGTCACTTATTTTCTACCATCATGGGCGATGTCTTAGTCGTAATGAACTGGAATGTTCGCTGCAAATCATATGAACGGTATATTAAGTTCAAGTTATTTAACACTTGCACAATTTCTGATGGAGGTTTAAAATATATTTGGATCTTTACGCCAAGAAACAATTTTTTTACAATCCTTCCGAATTTCCGATGATCTCACTCATCCTCATCTAAATATTTAAAATGTAACTATTTCGTCGTTTTGAAGACTCCATTGACTATAGAGCAATCGTTTTTTTTTCTATCGCAGGACAATGATAATACATACTTATGTTCAAAATTTCGAGCTGATCTCTTCAGTATTGAAGGAGGTATGAGTGGGTTCGGTTGAGAGAAAAGTTAGGTTGTTCGTCTGAGTCCGCAGGCGTGTTCGCAGCGGCATGCGGGTTCGTAGGAGTGTCGATTCGGTCCGAAGCCATTGAACTGACACGTGCATTGAGTAGCCGCTAAGTGTCGCAGTGTTTGGTCAATATAACCTTAGCAAAATTGAGCATTAAAATCACAAAAACTCTTGCTTACTTTTATAAGTGCTGGTCCTATAAATTCCGCTGCCGTTTTAAATGTTTCTTTTATTATTAACCTATCGTTAATTTTTGCAGCGTATTTATCTATCGATAAAATTAATTGTCTGTCTAATTTGTTAATGCGTCAAATGATGAATTTTAAATACTCGTACCCGAATTTCTGTGATTGAAATCCTGATACGTTATCGCTATTAAATTTTGATACAATTTTACAATTAATTTATTAATTTTAATAAAATTTTATTTTCGCTCCTATCATATGATGCTCATTTATACATGCTGCAGCTGTAGAATTAAATTTAAATAAAATACAAATAATTCAAAATTAAAATTTATTGAATTAAATGTAATTATTTAATACACGAAATGGTACATGCTGTTGATTTAAATTATATTAAAAAAATGTTTAGTTAGAAATTTGATTCGAAATTTCGAATTAGAAATCAAATTTTATTAAAATAACTTTTATTAAATAATACAACTCATGGTACATGCCTAAGCAAGAAGAGTCAAAGTTTATCTCATACTTTTGTGTGATATTGAAAACTTTGTTGGTATTGTCCAATCGTGAGAATTTTGTGCGAATGTGGACGTGTTTTTTTTATTTTAGAACGTATTCCATTGCAAAAATGTGTCCACTAGCCTACAGATAAACGACTAGTTAACTTGATTAGGCGTTGGCAACACGGGATTGGATTTCAAACCACGCGCGATTTCGGAAGCGCAGCAGTTTCTAATCAGCTCAGTTTATAAATTTTCATTGCAGTGGAAGGTGGTGTAACGCGGTGGTATTGTTGGTTTTTCGATACGTTTTCTTATATTAACATGAGAATATATTACCTATGCAGAATTCACCACTGGACTCACTGTCCGCTCACTCCGCTGACCACACTGCATTGCCGCAAATGTGAACTGTACCAAACGGTAATGCGTCTTCACCTTACTTACTCCGCAAGACGTTAACCCCGCGTTACTTTTTCCCTGCCTTACTATCCTCCAGCATCTTCCTCCCGCACTTACCCTGACTCTCCACCATTATCGCATGGCTATCTGGAGGCTTTTCTCGCATTCCTATGATGCTTATCCGAATTAGGTTAGGTTAGGTTACAACTCGTATAGATCCTCTTTTCATAGCGTAATGCAGTCAAGTGAGCAGAAACTAAGAAAAGCCGTCCGGCAGTCGGTGAAAAAGGCGGGGAGACGAGCCTGACAAGGTAAGCGTGGAGGTAGAGTTATGCTGGGGGAAAACAGCTGCCAGCCGCCTGTGACGAACGGACGGGCTGGAGTGCTGGGCAGGTACTTTCAAAACATTGCTAAGTGCTCGTAGCGGCTTAAGTGCTGCGTAAGTCCGCTAAGTGCTCGTAACTTCAAATAATGGTACCTTCAAAACATTTTGCAGTACGTTACGAGCACGTAACTTTGCGCCGATTGAAAGGTCGCGTAAGTCGAGTGACTAGCAACTTTTGAGTGGATGAAGCGATTGGTAATCATTCAGTTACTAGTATCTAGTCTCTAATAGTGTCTGGACTAGTGTATCATACTAGTGTCTAGACTTTAGTATCATTTTAAGGTATATCCTCTAATTTTGATTTAGAAAAATATCCTTATTCGATATTAAGAAAATTTTATTAGTCATGCATCAAATGAATTTTTTCTTAGTATATGTCAACAGAAAACGAATCTGACGGGTGAAGCTAAAAAATGAACTTACTAAAATTCTATTCTCGTTGTTCATTATGTCATATTAATCACTAAATAACATTTTGCTATCTTAAAACGGCATTTGTCATCAAAATATTAGATTAAAAGTCTAGAATTCTTTAAAAAGAGACAAAATTTTTAAATAACTGAACACAGAAGCATGGCGTCATGTGGCGTCATGTGACTCATAATGTAAACAAAGGATGTAAGCGAGCTTGTGATTGGCTGACATGCAACAATTGACAAAATTCTATTACAATTCAACTTGCTGCTAGTAAATTAATAGTCTCATATTGCTTCAACACTCAAAATTTGTACGTAACTCCGCTTACGACACCTCCGAGCAGGCGTACAGTTATGCACAAATTTTTGTACGTAGCTTCCCGCGCAAATGTTTCGATAATAACACTCAGGAGAGTCACGTCTACTTAGCTGTACTTATGCTAAACGTTAGCGGCTACGTATACTTAGCATGTTTTGATAATCCGGCCCCTGGCCGCATGGGATAGAGCTGTTGGGCGGTTTTAAATATGGTATAGAGCAATTGTATTGGTGGCTTACTTCTCATTAGCTCGCTGGTTAATTTCCATGAAGGGGATTTGTACCTTTGGCTTTTAACATTATAATCCCTTATTCTATTCTGCCCTTTAGCAGTCTTACGCACGGAAAGGAGCATGAAAGATATGCTGGTCTTGGGCAATGCTGGCCTCTGGCATGCATTCCCTTGGCCTGCACATCTTGTGAACCGTATTAGAAGCCGGGCACACTTCTACTATAAGTTGCCTGAATTATGGATTCACCAATTTCTCAAAAAATTTTATTCGAAAGTAAAAATTTACGAGTCTGTAAATTAATTCATTCCGATTAGATTCTTCTCAGTAATTAAATATGAAAATAGTTTTAACAAGAGACGCTATTATTATCAAATGAAAATCTTGACAAGAAAAATATTTGCCTTCAATATATGTTTCCAGAATATTGTATAGGAGCGGTTAACCTTTGTCTTATTTATGACAAAGAAACCGCAAAAGGAGTTTTTTTAATTACATTTCATTGATTTTTAATAATTGGATATATATACACAATTATGAGTATTTAACCTGTCAATTCGCTCAAATAGAATAACTTTGTTTCCTTTGTCATAAACTTTTAGATTCACGTGGCTTCTTCTTCACATTCAACGCTTCAACAACAGAAAAGAAATTTTGTTTTGTTTTGCACGAGCCGAACGAATTTTTCCTGTGACAGCGGCAAAGCCCGATGTAAAGTCGAAAGTAGTTTGTGACGGGAGCGCAGCCGTGGGTAACACAACTGACTCGTAAACACGGCCCTGGGCCCAACGCCAACCATCAGCATGCAATATCTACACATAGCCTCAGATCAATGAACTGTGGGTAACTCCTGCTAACAGTAAATCCGCTTTGCACAACACAGCCACTGCTTCACAGCGCCAGAGCACAACGGGCCGGAGCGCAACAGGCCCTACCGCAACAGGCGGCGCAGGTTAGGTTGGATTAGGTTAGGTTACGTTAGGAGTAGCTGTTGCGGTAGGGCATGTTGCGCCCCGGCCAGTTGTGCTTCGGCCTGTATGCGCTCCAGCCTGTGACTGAACGACGCTGTTGTGGTGGGCGCTTTGTGTCAAAAGCCGTGAAGATGCCCGGCTGCGTTACGATCGGGAAGGTATATGAATCGCACTGCTAGACTTGGGCTATGCTGACCTCTAGCTATCCACCCGTTTGTGACGTCCGTGCATCATCATGCTTTCCAGAATATCTTCATTAAAACTTTTATTATTCGTGCTCTTCACTCCTAATGTGAGCATGCTCGTTTCCAACTAGTTGCTGGTAATGCATCTCTATAACAAGCACATTGATCCAGAAATGCCTGATGACACCGCTCAGTGTGGAATTATTGTCACAACCAATAAACATCTCGAAAAATTATGCGCTAATTCAATCAATTCATGAACATTTATGCGCATAAATTTATTGCAGTATATCTGTTTTATTGCATAGTAGAAATATTTTTTATAACTGGCCATTAGTTGCAAATGAATAGCTGAATAAACATAGGAAAATTCAGAATGTTATTTTATTTATGAGAGGTGTAAAGACAAACCTGCTTGATCAAGATGCCTCAAAGCAACAAGGCCAAGTCCGAGGTCTCGCGGGTCAGAATTAACACGAGTCTGAATAAATCTATAGAATTTTTGGAATAATATATTAAGTGAAGGAATTTTCTAAACTCAGGTTCTTATGATAGTCATAGAGAACTCCCTAAAAGCTGACTTATTCTACAGCTTGTTGCGAATGGAAGCCATTTCACGAGACTCATTCACGTTGGGATTTCTTTCTTCGTCGAGGACTCTTACTTTTCCATTGCGTAACATGCTTTCGAACATAGACAGAAAGACTGGCATGAGAAAAATACCATGAATCGTTCCGAAGAATATAACTAAGAAGACCGTTTTGAAGAAGGTCGTGAACATATAAGAGGGGATTAACATCAACGGCAGGATTCCGATGAGAGTCGAGAGCGCGCCTTGCATGACGGGCAATCCTAATGACGTCATGCATTCCCGGACTCGCTCCTCAGGTGTGCCAACTTTGGCTGCAAGATACGAATAACTGATGTGGGCTGTGAAGTCAACACTGAAGCCTATGCACATGATCAGTTGGATCATCGATACCACGTCAAAGTTTACTCCCCAGAGACTCATGTATCCTATGACTCCTGTTTCGATGGACACGATGGCTACCCCGACACACAAGGAGGAGATGGGGTTCGGGATGAAGATGACGCATATCAAAACCATTGTCAAGGCAGCGTACGCGATGGCCTTAAGGATGGTAGAGCGGACGATTGTGAGCTGAAAAGAGGTTATCCAAAAATATCTCGAATTTGAATCTTGGAATCTTTCACACAACACATTTTTTGGTAAGTTAACCTAATATAAATAGTCAAAGAAATTGAATATCGATGATTAAATTTACTTCATGATCTCTGTTCCTTTTAACTCACAGTCATATAATGCTGTCCATTTTGTCCCTTAAAATCTAAAATTGATTTCAATTGAATATGGTGAGTTTAATTCGGCGATATTCCGATGCTTGACCAAGTCACAATTTTTGTCAGAAAACTGACATGAGAATAGCAAAATGTGTCCAACAAGCTTTGTGTGAGTTGAAATTATTCAACATCCATAACAGTTCATAAACTATATCAACTTACGTGATCAAAGTAGATGAACATAGGATGGTAAACAGTGACGTTGAATTTTGACTCGTCCGCCCACTGACGAAGATCCTGCATCAGACGACGATCGTTGATGGCATTCATGACGTTAACCGACTGTACGAGGCAGCGCGAGGCGACGATGCGACTGTTGTCTTCGCTGAAGACAATGTCAGCGCGGTAGCGGTTGATGTCGCCACTTAAGAAGGACTGAGGAACAACAGAAATTGCGTAACTCGATAGACTGCTAATAATCTCCTATCAGAC
>NW_025947557.1:18077-61053 GCF_000764305.2 Hyalella azteca
TGTTCAGTCTTAAAATGCCTAGCAAATTACGGAGCAGGCAATAAGTCCAGCAGCTATCTCAATCAATCGTCAGTTATGGAAAGATCGGGTTCCAAAGGCCGGATCCCTTGTGAATCACGTCACGAAAAGTTCAAGAATCGGCAACAGGCCATGGGCCTATGTCTTCAACGCCGACACTTCTATTCTATTCTAATATGTTCATGCTTGATATAAAACAAATCATTAATATAGAAGAACCTACGACGCGTGGCGGTAAGCGAATGAGTCTGACTAATTATTGAACCGGGCAACATTTATGTACATACTTGTACCTACGCCGTGGCAAAATAAGAATGAGTTTGATTATGGATTTAACTCTAAACAAAAATTGAATAAATATATTAAATTAATCGAGACCTTCCTCTCGATGTTTACAGAAGGCACAAAATGCCGATATTCGTGGAATTTTTCTACTCTAAGAGAGTAGAAACTCTCTTAGAGAGTTTCTACTCTAAGAGAGTAGAAACTCTATACTCGCGGAGGCAAAGGTCAGGTGACTGTGGGGGCTGTGCTGTATGGTAAAGAATACACAATGAATACCATTGGATGCTTTTTGACTAGAAAAATTCAGAGACTGAAAGACAGAGTGACCTGAATAATCATCATGTTAGGTCATACATTTGTCATTTAAGACCAACGTCACACCTAATCGAGCTTCTCTAATTTACGTTTCGCCAAGCCCAACATAATCTCACTGAGAGCAACGGAAAAAATGACGTCATTAAGCATGAGTAGATGAGACAAGCACTGAGCTATTAGAGGGTACTGATATAGCCTGGCCTATCATATATTAGAGCTCGTACTATTGCTATTCTTATTACTTATCTGCCATGTCCGTAATTCATTCAGCTACCAAAATAAACTCACTTTGAACATATCTTTTAAAATTTGATATAAGTATGTTAGATAATGTGGACTTCATATCCGTATTTTACGAGTACCTCTTGGAGATTATAGATGTAGGTCTTCTCGTCGCTGTTATTCAATCCTTGATACTTGCCATTCCTGGCCATGTATTTTGTCCACTGCCTCAACCAACAATCCGTGTAAAACTCATCGCCGATGAACTCATGGGATTCAACTTTCTCAACGAATTCGAGCAACTGCCTCTCGTTGGCTGGATCGCTGTACGTGATGTTGCCGGTGAAGACAATCTGCAAAAAAGGTTGAGTCTTACAAATATTCAAGCAGGATGCTCCAGATGTGGAATTTTCCTAAAAATCATGTGCAATGAATACTTGAAGTTATCCTCTGTCAAAAACAGGTGGCGCGGGTAGAGCAACGTGAATTAACGTGCCTAGATCTAGCTAATAATCATGCAGACTGATAGAGATTTATATAACGAGGCACAAAGCGATAGTTACTGGCCGAGCGGAAACAAGGAAAAAATAAAATTGCCCGCAGGTTAACCAGGCGTTGCTCAGAAGGTCATCTGCTAGTTGTAGATGTATGAAAAGTGTCAGAAAAAATGGGCGGATGGTGAATGAAATTATTATAGAGTATATACTATATATATATGTATAATATATTGAGATATTTATAGAATTTGAAACAAGAACCAACACCAGGGGCCACGGCTATAAAAAAAAAAAACTGCGCTGCAACTTCTCCACGCGACAAAATTTCTTCTCGCTTCGAATCACCGACATGTGGAACAGCCTCCTCAATGACATCGTTGGCGCTCCAAGTATGAACGCGTTCAAGAACAGACTAGATGAAGCTATGGAAAAATATATGTTCAAATTTGAAATGCCTAGCACCATATCGAACCCGGTGGAAGTCTAGTAGCTACTTGAAACTATCGTCAGTCATGAAAAGATCCGGTCAAATGAAACGGTATTAGATCTGTGAACAAGGCACGAAAAGGAAAATAATCGGCGACAGGCCACATCAGGCATACAGCTTCAGCGCCGAGATGTTATATGTTATGAGTAAATTGTATGAAATATGTACAGAAATTTGGCAAAATTGTATGGCTCGTGCCATTCTTAGCCATACAATAAAAATCCAATCTATTGTTGATTATGCGCAATAATGATTTTTTGGAATTTCACAATAGGTGGCTAAGCTGAAAATAATGTTACAGATGATTGATCGGAATATTGTAGTAATATTAAACCGGAGTGCGGGTCAAATTCGTGCGGGATTCATCTTGCACCTTATTTAACCATATTCATGTATCCCACTTTAATCAAGAGTTGAAATTAGGCAATCAATCATCAGGAAAAGTATTCAATAAAAATATATATTATAGAATTGCACTTGCATTATCTAAACCAGACCGGCATTTCAAGCATCAATCTTCAATAATGCTGAAAAAATTCATCTACGCCTTGATGTTTTCAGTGGCGACTGTTAGATTTAACCGATTTAAACATATACACCGAATAATAAGTCACCGAATAAAAACATGAAAATTTAGTGGTAACCTGATAAGTATTCGGTGTAGCAAATTATTTTATACAATGCAATAATTAAAAACTAATTCTTATATGGTATTTAAATGGGTACCTTTTCTCTAGGTTTAACATCATTAGTAATCAGAAATATTACGCTTAAAGTTCAAGTAAGTTTTCTTGATTTCGAATTTTTAAAATTTTCTACTGATCAAAACCAACCATGGGACGGTAGGCGAAACTGCTAAAATATTTATCGGTGAAGTCGTAGAATGGGATGGAGTAGGAGTCGTAGCGCGCCGTCTTGCGCAGCTGCATGCCATCGTTGATGGTAGTGCAGCCGTACACAGCCACGGCCAAGTACGCTGCGAACGCCACCACCACAACACCTGGAGGATCGTCAGGTCACGTTCTGAAACGTCTATGTTCATTGTTAAGGTCAATAAGGTGTACTCCGAACTAGCGCAATGATCTTTAAGCCGTAAATGACAGTTTCCAAATAGACAATAATGTACCCACCGAAATAACTGCTCCGAAAATTGTCCGAGTGGAAATACCTGCTCGGAATACGCCATTTGGAAAATTGTCTAGGAAGCATGGACCTCAATACCATCATCATCGAAAACCAACAAATTGCATCAGCTTATGTAGAGAATCACGCACGCTGGAGGACCGATACTGCTATCAAGAGTCTGAGCCGCGTTAAATTCTAATATTTCCACTCCAATAATTTTCTAGCGACCAAGCGCCGCATCAATCAACTAAAGAGCTGTGGTAGGGTGGAGGGCAGAGACTCAGTCTCTCGCTTCCAGCAACCCGAATTTTAGACCCACTCGGGACAAGTTTTTTCGGGAAGAGCAGCTCATGGCCAACTCGCCATTTATCCTGATACGAGTACCTTGTTGATATATGAGTACTTGTCCAGAGTCTTGTGTAATGCAATAAAATGGTTCTGGCAGGTCAGCGAGCCAATGATGGTAGAGGAACCATCTATGGCCTTAGTGCCATGAAAAGCTGACCATCACCTCTCCCTCCATTACCTATAGTTGCCCCTAGCAGGATGGGCAATTCCAGCATTAAAAATCTACAGAAACATAGTTTCATAATCCAATGAACATAAACATTAGGAATTCTTGCCTTGAATTACTGGCAAGTTTAGGCAGTAAGCGACGTAGTCCCTGAAGAGGATCACGGCGGCTTGTGGTTGGTTGTCGTCAGGATTGCTAGGGTCGGACGCGGCCACTCCACCGGCGCAGAATCGGCGATAAAACGCCGACTCCTCGGCTGAAAATTAGCAAGATACGCTCAGAAAATTGGGTGAAAATTTGTCCCAATAGCGATGCACTTTTGGTCCTTGAGTGGGTCGTCATAACATAACATAACAGTGATGAAATCATAACCCAGTTTGGCAGGAAAAAACGGCGTATCATGCAGTGAATGACGGAGTGCAGAAAAGGTGTTACAATTTGAACATCACGATTGTTTACGTCTCTGAATTTAGAAAATTATCTTAATTCTTAATATCTTTGAAGTACATTAAGATAGTTGGCTCAAACAGTTATTCAAACCGTGATTTACTTTATCAAGAACATGCGTCACTTTCCGAATCGGATAAGGATTATGTGTCTTCTTTTAGCTTAGTGCAAACTGCATAACGCAGCAATTTTGGCTAGTCATCGTGGAAACGCAAACTCATGCTAGGCACCGTGACTTGATGCAACAAAGTGAAGAACCATCCATCAAATATATCAACGCTTTAAAATAAAATTTTGTTCATGAATTTTTATCATGGTTTCTTGAAAATACGGACAAGCAAAATACTCATTCTGGAACCGAAATAGACTTTATTCCATTTCACGACCAAGAGTAGACGAAACGACGCAGTCGTAAAGAAATTTTAACGCGATAGAAATATTTTGGGCCTTGTGAACACCAGTGCTGCGTGACAGAGATCTTCTCCACAATAACGCTTAATAAGGAGGCTGGTCCTTTTCGGAGCGCTTCTTGTCTTGGAATGCAATCGTAATATTAGAATAAATGAAATGTTTGTAATACTATGACATAACAAATGATTGTTACGCTATGAAACAAGAAATGTTTGCTGATACGGTTGTTCCAACGAAATTATTGAATTATTCGTATTAAGGGGTGCGTGACTTTTAGTTAAAAATGACATTTGGGGTAAAATGCTCCTTTATTATTCCACAACAAATTAACAACACAAACCTGACTCCGAGCTGGACTTGACTCGCTTGCAGGTAATGTTATGGAGCTGCTGCTTCTCAGCGCGTCCGGACAGCGCCAGGCAGGCGCCGAAGAGCGTGATGTGCCACACGTACGTCATCAACACCGAAATGCCTGCGTGCATCTTCATCGTTTTTAAATTACTTGCAACTTTATCAAGAATTTAAAATCAAAGAAAACAGCTAAAAATTGACCATGTCTTAAGAATGAAAACGTTTTGGAATACAGCTCGATCGTCAGTTACACCTATAAGATAAGCAGAATCAATTAGAAAACTAAAGTTCAAATTGAAGATAAAGCCTAAATTAACAAAAGAAGAAACAAACACACATGAGGTGACAGGCCTGTCTATTTACAATTTCAGGAGATAGAAGCTGAAGGCTGCAATTAAACTTGGTTTCTGTTAAAAAATATACAGGGATTTTAAAATTCATAGGTTTATACCCAATTGGCTTACAATCAAATGAAGAAATTCATGTCTAGGCAATATAATTCATGTCTAGGCATGGCCTTTCTTGTAAGTACAGCGCTGGGCGACATCCAAGACACTCGGCTCTGAACGATGTAGTAGGCCACCATCAGAGGCGTTAAGGTCGGGGCCCTGATCATGGACATGAAACCATTCCCTGTTTTTAATTAATAAAATCAATTCTTTTTTTTTGTTGGAATGGTGAGTGTGGGAGGCCTTTTTATAAAAAAATTAATAAAAAAAAATATAATAAAGTTGTTCCCGATTGTAACAGTAGGAACCTGATTTATTGTTCTTTTCCCTACTTCGGTAATGCATCTGAGACTATGGCAAAGGAATTGAAAGTTCTATTCAATAAATATATTCCGAATGTTAATCTGCAAGTGGTGCTGGTGAATAACTTTAAAATCGGCTCGTTCTTCAAGTATAAAGATGCTCTCTCGCTTTTTATGGGTTCGTCCCTAGTAGATAGATACAGTTGTGCGCAGTGCGCATCAGAGTACGTCGGTATGACGTCTCACAATTTTTACACTAGGCTGGCGAAGCATAAGGGCAGAAGTTTTAGAACGGGAATATTACTTGCACATCCTCCTCATTCAACTGTGCGCTTCCATGCCGAGCAGTGGAATTTTCCGGTGCCCGATAATGATTTTATAGGGTTCTAGCTTTCACGACCGGTGTTTCTGACCTACGAATTTTAGAAACCCTGTTTACTTTGAAACAGAGACCTAGTGAAATGCAGCCTTCAGCTCCTTTCTCATTGAAATTGTAAATAGATAGGCCTGTCACCTCATACGTATTTGTTTTTTCTTTTGTCAATTTAGGTTTTTATCTTCAATATGAATTTAGTTTTCTAATTGATTCTGTTTGTCTTATAGGCTTTGAACTTTTGAACTGACGATGGAGCTGGACTCCGAAACGTTTTCATTCTTAAGAATTGGTGAATTTCTTGGCTGTTTTCTTTGCTTTAATTCTTGATAAATTTGCGATTTAAACAATCAAGTGGTTTTAATAATTGCAAATCTAAGGTACAAGCAATCTATTGATCTTACAATGTGCGTGTATTACAACAGCGTGCAAAGACATGAAGAGTTATTTTTAGTGGAAAACATTTGGAAGCGTAATACTTTTATTACTTCTCAATAATATAATTATTTTATAAATACCAAACTTCTAAATGGAATCACTGGCTTAAGGCTAAAACTTCCCTAGAAATAGAATAATTATACAAATACCGAATGCAGAACTCGGTTAAAAAAATGACGGACACTAAAAGGCTCCGGAGAGATTCATTTCATGAGTTTCATTTTGTGAAAAAAAGATAAAATCTTTTGGATTGCCGTGTCTTTTGTGACATTTTTCCAGAACAGAATTCTATGTTGACGATAATAAATCTTGATTTTTCGAACATGTCTGGTGGTAATTTTGAATGTAATTATGTGATTAATTTTTTGCAGCATAACTAGTTTATTTCGAGCAATTTTGGGATGATATGATAACTGCAAAATTTATTAGGGTAGGTTCATTAGAAATGGCTAGGGCATGGTTCACCAAAAATAAATTCCATGACGTCGAAATTTACACCAGATCGAGTCAGATGAAATAATATTCAATGACAAAACAGTAAAAACATAATCAGAAAAGCCGTTTTAGAATATGTCGCGTTGTTGCCGGAAGGCATCTGACCTTTTATCACTCAACCAGTCTGCGTTTTAATTCATTATTTTTCAATAACGTCTAACTCAATTTAATTATTTCCATTTTAGTTCAGAGTGATTTATTTGCACAACTAACGACAGTCGCGTCCAATTCAGTTCCGCCATTTAGTACCTAGCAGCCACTGGCATTCCGTGTATTGTGTTAGCCTGAAAGTGAAAGCCTTGGTAAGTCTGCTCTCCAAAATCGGAACAATATTTTGTTACTTCGGTTGTCATTTATCAGATCAATAGTAATGTCTGTGTAACTGTTAGTATCATTGCTCATTATGCACTTCACTGCTGTTAATGTTTCTGTGATTATGCTTGTGGTATATTTTATCCAAATTTATTCTGATCATTTGAATAATTTACTTGTGTGAATTAATTGATTATTTCTTGGCTGACGGTCACTGTTTTAAATGCATAATAAATAGTATTTTAGATTAAATTCTGGCATTGGTTAAGATATTGAATTATATTGCTTGTGAATTCACTATTGAGCACAAGGGTTATTTATCCATTTATTTTTCTTGCAGTGTCACTGTCACTCTAGTGTCTAGTCCTACCCTGTGCTCCCTATAAACTAAGGTTTTGGCCAAGAACAGCCAACAGTGCTCATAACCTTTATCAGTGTAACTGCCAGTTAAAGCCCACTGATCAATGTCACATTCTTCACTTGTTTCATATCACTTGTTTCATTTGTTTTGATGTACTATCCCTAAATATAATTTTAATAGAAAATTCTTTCATTTAAAGTTTAAACAAGATTAATAGCTTCCACTGTTTAACTCTGAAGTGGACAACGGGTTTGTCCCACCCGCTAGCACGGTAACAGCGTGTTAAGCATTCATCCCACTTGAGAAATTACTTTAAAGTAAATTTCTCCATTTATCTATTCATTTATTCTGTCAAGCCAGCAATTGATGTTTAAACCGAAGAATTTTTTCCTTCGAATAAAAAATTCGTGCCATGAAGGTTCCGACTCTGAACTCACAAATAATTTGTTAGCACAAAATCAAAATCTTCAGCCTTACCCAGATAGAGGCAGAAGACTCTGACGGAGGCAAAATACGTGAAGGTGCCTATGAAGAATGAAATCATGTTGGTGATGGAAGTGATGCTGATGGAAACGGCGGATTCTGCGTAGGTTTGAGCCATGCGCTCCCGCACCGAATCCTGAGGACGCGTTCTGTGCCAAGCTGAAAGCATCACAAAGGCGTCGTCGATGCCAATACCTTGAGAAAAAAAATACTTTGAGAATTACTTGAATGAAGTGATAGGCCGATACTTCCATCACAACAATTTAATGGTACCAAGGACCATCAGGAAATATCACGGGACATGATAAGTTTCGTGCTTCTCTCAAAAGAATTCATACAGGTTGGAATATAGTGATTTGAATGTTTTCCACAAAGTATTTTTTGTAAGAGAAATCGGTTTGAAGTTTGCGGTTGCTGAAATATTGACAAACACATTCAGGCATTTTTTATACAATTATTCAAAATGGAAGAGCATTGTGGTGCCACAAATTCCCATCGTAAATAAGTGAGTATATGAAAATTTATCGTGATACACTGGCTGATTTCGTTCACCAACACTGCTTCACAGGTGAAATGGAAATTATTCCTGGAATTCACTCAAGTGCAAATACTTAGGCATTTCATGATAACCAACTTCCAGATTTCCAAGATTCACATAGGCAATAAAAACAAAATCGTTAAAACAATGAAGGAAATATTCGAGTGATGACGCGATGAATGAAATAATTAAGTCATAACACAATGAAATAAACCCTCAAAGGACCAGGGTTTGCGCGGTCACTTCATCTACGGTCGAAACCTAAAGTGTACTGCAACTCCTCTTGAGTGAAAAAAGTGTTCAGTGGAAAGATAAGAGTTCAAATATGAGGTTTGCATTCACTAACCATTCAAGATACACTAAAAGTATATGATAAAAGAATCAATCGATAAGTCACTTACCTAACATCAAAAATGGCGCTGCCATGTTCATGCCGATCATCGGAACGCCGCAATGCATGAGGACCCCAAACGCCGTCAGACTAGCCAATGCTGAACTAATGATGGCCACTAAGCCGAGCCAAGTCTTGCTTCTGACACAGTCGCCCAGTGTGACAGAGGCCAGGCAGAAAACAGTCATTACAAACACTGTTACAGTTAAGTAAGGAAACACCGACAAGGTGTTGTTTCTAATCTCTTCCTCGGCGGTCCTTGAGTGGTACATTGCGATGTTCAAACTCGGCTCTCCTAAGCCCTTGATGAAGTGTGCAAGGAACTTTTCTTCCCATAAATTACTCCTGGAAGACAGAAAAGGAAGTTTCAGATTAATATTGTTTCTTGTACAAGGTTTGACATGTAAAGATGCTCATGAGAAGCAAATTCTGACGTTATATTTGTTTGTTAGTTCTTCGTCTCAGGGACATAAAAGCTAGCTGTATTTTGTCGCTGTATTCGAAGATAACACGACAATTGTATTCTACGACTGCACAAAAGACTGAGCAATGGCTGAAAACGCAGACAAATTATGACACGCAATTTGAATGTGGACATGTTATTACTTTAACTATATTCATATGACTCAAATTTGTTCCATTTGCTATGAGGATATCTGAACCAGTGAAATTATACGACAAAAACCAAAATTAGTTAAATGAACAACATATACTGCATCACCAAGCTCTCACCGCACCTATCGTTTTGAAGTTATTTTGCGTGATTATCTGTTTTCAGTTGAACCGCAGAACTTTTTACTAAAATATTAAAATGGCATAAAACCCAATCATTGGGCAGATAACTCATGAAAATATATGAACGCATTTGAAGCAGTAAAAGCAGCACGCATTTGTATATTAACTT
Organism: Hyalella azteca; assembly: GCF_000764305.2. Taxonomy (NCBI): domain Eukaryota; kingdom Metazoa; phylum Arthropoda; class Malacostraca; order Amphipoda; family Hyalellidae; genus Hyalella; species Hyalella azteca. Next base: position 27,796 of record NW_025947557.1, read on the forward strand.
GCCATCATAATTATAGTTTCCATCCTCGAAGGAAGTTCCCGCCCGAAACTCCCATCAGTTTCCTTATAACTTAACAAGCTCGAATAGAAGGTTATGCCAGGCTTGCGTTGTTTTGTCAATGAATTTGCGTTATTAATTGCACTTCAAAACTTTTATTATTGCAGGAATGTTTCATGAGGTTGTAAAAAATGCCGCTTATATGGTTAGCTTTAAAAGTGGTGGAAATAAAATTTAATTTACGATGACGACCGCCGAAGAAGAGTCTATCCATTTCTATCTGTCATTCACATCTAACGTACTGTAGTTATGCACAGTAAAATCGGCATACATGATATGGTTGGATGAGAGAGAACATATTTTCACACATGAGGGCGATCAGAACATATATACCGATCAAATGGAATATATTCACATTTCTCGAAATTCATGACTATTAAAAGTGAAGTTCCGTACAGACTCACTCAAAAATGTAGACGAGAACTGAAGGAAGTTAAAATGTAAAAAATATCCCTGTAGCTGATAACCATTCATGACAACAAAATTGAATCTTCATACTCACAGGTGTTTTATTTCTTGGTTCTCGGCACTTGCCCAGTAAGAGAGTTTGATGGCTTCGGCAGACATGATGGAATTTTCAGGGTAGAGTTTAACACCGGCTATGAAAAATGGAAAAATATAATTGTCGAATGTTGTAGGATTTATCATAACTGGGAATGTTAAGTTTAGTTTCCGAGTTTTAACTTCATGTATGCGCACGGTTAAATCCAGGAAGCGAGGCCTCACGCACTTCCCTCCGGCTTTAGCACAGATGTCATTGTAGGTGTACGATTTGCCTTCTTCGTCGTGAAACTCAAAATTTCTAACAATTCCATCTATAGAATGTATTTTGTTCATTACTTCTTGGTCGATCATATTGGACGAGTCTTTCATCGTAATTCCCAGTTGAACATAAGGATCATTGCGAGTAAGGCGATCCTCGTTGAAAGAATCAGTGTAGTTCAGCTTAAAATATCCCTCAATGAAGTCCCGCTCTTGGCGAGCTCTTCCATTCAAAGGAGAAAACAGAAACTCTGGGTCGTCAATCCAGTTCATCCTGAGGAACCCCGTCACGGAAATCACAGTGATCAAAACTGGGATCACGATAAATGATTTTGGATAATCAGCGATCAATTCACCTAACTTGAAAAATACCTTACTCAAAATAGAATCAAACGTCTCGAAAAAGAAGAATTTCCTCTCCTGAATCCATTTAACATCAGGAAAGCACTTGGTCAAAATGTAACCTAGGCCACTCAAGGCGTTTTCCTTCATTTCGGTTGGTTGATCTTTGCACCTGCGAATTGAGAAGAAATGAATATAACACTGACATCATTTTCGTCCAAAATTCATTAGTGGGTGTAAACATTTTACACGAGATTTATCCATAGCCTTTTTATTAATAGTATAATAGATCATTGTTCACATCTTATTTTAGCAACAGGAACTTCCTACATTGTTCATGAGGTGAATAAAATGTTAATGCATTCATCTTTATGAACAAATGGTCGGTAATTTGTTTTTAATGCACATAGAACACTAATGTTCTGAGGTGTCAGCTTATCGCAACAGCAATTGAATTTGTTTGAATAGGTTGCAATAGGAGAAGTCTGTGAAAAGAATCACTGCTCGGAAGTGCAGTGGTTAATGAATGAACAGTAATAAATTCAGACTACACGTCGTGTGATATACACGAAAAAATATTACAATTATGAATAGGTAGCCTGGGAGACCAGACACTCGATGTTTTATTCCTTGTGCTTCAAGCAAAATATACAGACACCTACATGCGATGGAGGCTCTACAAACTGATCTCAATTAACTGGTGAAATTAAGATGCCGCTGAGAGGGCAACCACCTTCCTCGTTGATGGATGATCGTGAACTGAGGTCGGGCCGGGGTTAGATTTTGTTCCACACATCACACGTTAAAACTAAAATCAAAACAAACTTTATCTCAGTTGGCAGGTCCGCGCATGATTGAACTATGTATCATGGGTCCGTGGCTTCCTTTAGTTGTCACCAACTGCAGATTTTTTGCATTTTGCGTTATATTTTGACCAAGTGCAAGAACGTACGTAGTTCCGTATAATTAACGTGCAGAATTAACTGGAGAGTGTAAAGTACTGATCTATTATAAGGTCATTAAATATAATTATTCAGGACTGATTTTCTGTTGCACGGCCAAACCGGAAATGTGACTCAGCAGTGCAAATTCACCGGTTTAAATTTTCTAGGGAACAAAATAAATTATTACTTCTCTGAAAAAATTGATTTCATTGGTTCACTTAATACTTGTTCAAAACTTGATTGATTATTCGGTAAATTTTTCATATGTATCGCTAGAGTCGGAAAACGTAGAACAAAAGTCAGAAATCAACATAAATGAAAATTTTATATAAGAACACTGCAGCACGGACAAATTGTTATCTGTATTAACTGTTAACAATTTGTCTGTATTAACGTTAACAAAGATGGATAGCGAGCTGAAGATAATTTGAATAGCGTAATACTTAATTTTCATATGTCAAATTTTTAGGCGCTACGTGCCAGTGTGACGATCAAGATGTTCAACCTGAAAAATAGATTTTGACCGTGCAGCTCAGATCTAAATCTGTGCGTTATCTATTTGCTATTCCCAATTTAATTGTGTTCAACTATTGAAACCCTTTTTAAGCCAACAAATTTGCAATTTTCAAGTGACTCAATCGAAAATTCGATGTGATGCATTCGACGTGCAACAGAAACCTAACTTACATCAATTATATTGCTGAGGGCAGCAAACATATTTTGATCTCGACTGTTCTCATGTATAGGCTTGTTCAATGTTTTCAACAGAAATCTTGAGTTTTGAGAAGGACCATAATTTACAAGTAAGTGCGACTGTCACGAATGTTTGCATTTTCCTACACCGAACCTCATAGAAAAGAATCACACTTGTTTACTGTTTACTCGGGCTCTGTGCTCTGCCTATCGCCCGTTAACGAATACTGGGCCGGGAGGTTACATTGTTAATACAGGGTTTCCATTCCTTGGCAAGATTTATTTGTGCTAGACATATTTTATTTTTTGATACATTCCTGGCTCATCGAGTTGCATGCCTGCCGGTTTTTCCATTCTATGACGAACTTCATTATGAAAATTAGACAATTTTTATTGCACTGAATATGAAAAGCCTTATAATTATTTTAATTGCTTTCATTTAACATGGAATCATAATATTAAAGTGTTTTCCCCATCCAAAATTAAAGGAAAGGACAAATCTTCAACTTGTCCCTGAGCTGAAAACAAAAACTGGGCAGCAAACAAGGCTGACCTTGCCTTCATATTGTGACTTGCATGACCGAAATGACGTGCGCGAAAAATATTTACCTAAAAAATACGCATGCAATGACTGTATTTCGAGCTTCATACATTGTCTCCTCATTGTGATGCTATACGTTGATGCGATGTTGGTTTTATTTTTTGCTGTAAAAGTTGAAACAAGAGCCGAAGAAATTAAAGACGAACAAGACACTAGGCAGCATAAAAATATTACTCAACATTTGGTCCAAACACCGCGCTTGTTGAGTCTCTCACGGCAGATGTTATGTCACCTTACGAATGTTTTTTTCATCAAACATTTTATTATTAACAAATATTTATGTTCGTTAATGAACTCCCTATATAATTACCTAAATTATTATATTATGCTCGAAAAAATAATATTCAAGCTCTTCTAACAATTATTGTTGATCGAATAAACACTCTGCCTAAACGATTTCGAGGCCATCACTAAAAAAATACATAGTATCGTTGATAAGAATAATTTGGATGATACGAGCCTCCCTCGTCCCGGTCCATATACTGTATATTATATCCCCGAATTAGCACATTTATTTTGCTGGAATACCTGGTGAAAGCAGTGTAGTAGCCCGAGATTCTACCAATCTCCGGTCTCCATTCTTTCCCTCTAGCGCTCAACTGGCAGTTTACCTGACGCATTTTCGCAGTAAATTCCAGCCTCGTACTGTGGTAGCTGATCGGTGCAGACCCTTGGCCATCGTGATATCGGGAGCGGTTTTTCCGGCCTCATGCAGACTGGCATTAGACAGTTACAAGACGCGTTATAACATCCCCAGCCCCAGCGTCTCGATTACTAAGCGCATGCAGTGTCTCTAAGGAAGTTTTATACTAGCGACTCCGGCGGTTATACTGTCGGGAGCCAGCCCAACGACCACTGAGCGCATTGACTAAAGAAAGTTCTACCAGCGACTTCATTTGTGATAGCAGAGAACTAACACCTCGCCTCGTCTACTGAGCGCAGCGTCAGGACGTTTATCGTCATGAATTGTGCAGCGAACGTTTTTGACAACCGTTAGCCACTTTTACTATCAGGATTTCATAGTTTTAGTCAAATTTTTTTCATGTTCCGTTCCTTTCAGTATTAAGTACTTACTTTGACACTTTTACTTGGACTCATTGTAGGATTATTAACAGTAATAACTATATAAGTAAAGTATTATGCCAATTTTCCCGCAACTGCAGCTCCCAGACTGCTGCACATGCCGTGTGTTTTCAAGTAGAGTCCGAGCCTAGTTCAATGCAACTCATGTGTCCAGGTGTCCAGGTGTGCGATACTGGAATCTCTATATTAGGGGATAATTAGAACAGATACGATCGAATGATTAGCGGTTGCTGAAAATTTAGCCAGGAACCGGTTCTGGCAGAATTCCTCCGAGCCCAAATGCTGCTGGCAACACATGAAATACTTGCATGATCTTAATAGCCCCTCAAACAGAACAGGTCACAGGTGTCAGTTTCAGTATGATAATTTTTAATTCTATTATAATTGCAATCATATATATCATTAACATCATCTATATTATTTTTATATTATTATTACTGACATTCTATTATATTATTTCGTAGTTTTATCACTTGTTATAATTTTTGGAATGGAAATTTGAAATTAAACTCGTAAGTAAACCGTATTTATTTCAAGCAAAACTCTCACATAAAATTCGGAGTCAAAATGAAATAAAGTTTGGAATTTTTTTCTCCATGTTTGTTACCTTCCTGGTCGTTTATAATGGAATGAAAAATGGAACTTAACTTTTATCTCAAAAAGCGATTATGCCGCTTTGATTGATGAGCATGCCGGCGAAGTGTGCCGAAGGAGCAATGTTGCTAAGTCATTACTTCATCTCGTACATGAATAATTGGGTTGAACGAAAGTGATTGTTAACCGTGATTGACGATGTGATTGATTGAGGATGTGATTGCTAATTACCTGGATACTACTGAATTATTAGAATAAGTAATATTTCATGACATGTTGAATTATTTGGTTTATTTAATACTTTTTATCCAACCCGATTCATTATGCGCTAAAATGTGCGCACGTCTCATTAGAGCCAGACTATATAGGCCACAGAAGAAAATTGCATAAATCATATAAATAAAATTAGAATATGCACACAGAATTAAAATAAAGTTAGCGTTTTCAGCGATCGATAGTAGGCTGAATATTTTCGCAACTGTGTTCAGCAATTAAACACCTCTTACACTTGATTACACTCGAATTAAAAAAGACAAAAATTCTATGTAGTGGATTCGAATAATGTGATATCAAACTCTCATCAATTTGCAGGAAACATGTTTTGATCTACGATAAATACGGTTTTATACGGTTTACGATGATAAATACGGTTTTAATTCCGAGTTTAATTTCAAATTTTCATTCCAAAAATTATAGCAAGTGATAAAAATACGAAATAATATAATAGAATGTCAGTAATAATAATATAAAAATAATATAGATGACGTCAATGATATTTATAATTGCAATTATAATAGGATTAAAAATCTCGACTGTGTCTATGTAAAGGCTTCTTCTTCAATATTTTTGCCAGAAAGATTCAGTTTTTGAAATGATAAAAAAATTCACAATAAATAATTAAAATGAATATATTATTGAATACATAAATGAATAAAAATTCACACAGAAATTAATAAAAATTCACAATAATGATAAATAATTCACAAGTAAGCGCGACTGTCGCGAATGTTTGCCGTTACTCACACCAAACCTCAGAAAAAATCACACTTTGCTTTTTTCTTGACTCGATGTCTGTGTTGTCTCGCGCTCTCCCACTAGTTAATTCAAGGTTAGGGATTACAGAGTTAATGCAGAGGGTGTTTTATTACAATAATTACATAATATTACCTAAACAATAATTACAATAATAATAATATTATTACAGGGATTGCAGAGGGTGTTTTGATGCTATGGCAAATATTCCAATTTATGATGAACTTCCAACCTTCTTTCACGCTATGATGAAATTCAGAACGACAATTCAATCATTTTTACAACACTTCTCTTTAACTTTACTACTTGTTGTTTGTTTGTCTGCTACAAATCTTATAATCAATATTTAACACACTTCTAACTCTCCAATGGACCAGCAATTTTGCACACTTGCGTAAAGATGGTGACAATGCATGAATCAATTGACAGAAAGAATAATTTTGAAATTATTTGTTTATTATTAAAAAAATTTTAAAAATAATTTTGTCTGCTACAAATCTCTTAATCGATATTTAACACACTACCTGTCCAATCATTCTGAAATTTTGTACACTTGCTCAAAGTCGGAGACAATGCACGAATCAATTGACAGAATAATTTGAAAAAAAAACTTTTTTTGTACATTACAAAATCAGAATTAATTTTTTATTATTTGAAAATAAAATTAGAAATTCATTGTACATGTGTAGCATCGGAGACACTAAATTTTTTAGAAGTGTCTTTAAAAAGTAATTTTTATCTCATTCCTTGACTTGACCTCTCCAAAATTCACAGTAAAAATTCTTTAATTTTAATTTTTCTTATAGGTATCATTTAATAGGAAGTCATAACACAAAAGCATTCTCTTCCCTTACCAAAATTTTCCACGGTACGAGAGGGCGACATATTTGCGAGTAAAGAAAGAAGCGGAAAAATATATACACCACAATGACACGCGCACGTCTGTACTGTGAATTCCATTTATTGTCTAGTCAACGACAAGTTACATTATACAAAGAGGCAATTTTTTTGTGAAAATCCAAAACATGAGCTAAAAAATTGGAGAAGACAAGTCTCTGAGCTACAGAGGAGTATAACCCAACAGTACAGCGCTTTGTTTGCGGCAGGTGTTATACCTCCTACTTGGTCCTTTCGAATGATTTTTGTCAAACAGTTTTATATGCCAATAAAATGTGTATTACAAGGCTAAATTATTTATGCTTAAAGAATAAATAATATACAGGCTTTACTTATAATTATTGTTAAATGAATACCCATTCTACCTAGACGACTTTACGACAATCACGCAATAAGTACATACTACCATTGATCAGAATAATTTAGATGATACGTGCCTTTTCCTCTGCTTGAAGTCTAAGGAAAGCTCGTCGGTCGGTCCATACGTCGGGCAGTGCATATCGCACTGCCCATGCTCGCTTCACAGGTCGCTTCCTGGGTGCCGTCGAAGCACTTACGGCCAACAATACTAAATTATTTAGGGTGGATCCAGCAAGTGCATAAATTAGGCCGTAAACTATTACCCCGTACACCAAAATTGCAATATTTCTAATAATGTATGTCAGTTTTAGCCTCCCTATAATCGTCACAATTAATCGACTCCTGAGTTGAATTTTTCGAGTATTTTATTTTCAATTTTTTCGCTCATGGGCAGTTTGATTCAGGATCGGTCTATGCGGTTGAGTTCTCCACCATTTGCCTCACCATTGCCATAATCGGAGTCGAAATTGCAGGACGTCACGCCACTCTCATAAGGAGTTTCGGGTACGTATGGCAACCTCTCTGGCCCTGAAACTTGAGCTTTGCGCGGAGCTAGTGAGTACCGAAACAACTCGTCATTGATGAGCCAACACCGCAGTGACCGCACTAGCGGCTGCTAACACGCAGGTGCAAAGAGGGGCGGGGCGTAGACGAGGATAGTTAAATATTATCCAATCTCTCTCAGTCGAGATAATTAAAGCTGGAAAGACTGTGAAGCGCTCGCTCAGGAGCCTTTCGAAGTCTTAGATATTTGAAAGTTCATTAGTGATATTACTATTTCTTAAAACTAATTTTTTACTACAAATTCCAATGAAAACTTTTTTATGGAGACAATTTTTTATGTTTTTTACAGCTTTCAGGAGGAACAACGCAATATGTATTTTTTAAAATTCATGCTACTTATGGCCCGTGTTCACAGTGCAGCGAAGAGTTAACGGATTCAGGATCATGTCGTAAAATCCGTGCTCATGCAGTCCCAACACCAGCATTTTGCACTCTGGAGCGTCTTATAGTGAAGTGTCTGTATGATAATATCTCTAGCAGCGCGGATTTTTAGGCAATTTTCGCTTTTCAGGTGGCCGATGAATGGTCAGCGGTCAGCTAGACAGATTTATTTAGCTCCGGTTTATTGACCATCTTTTTTCATTTGCTTCTCATTCAGCTCCGTCTCACCAAATGAACCCTTCTGCGGTGACACTTGATTAATTTTTGGGCCCATTGTCATCTCATTATTTTCAGAAATTCTACATCAGAACTGTTAGTTTTCACCTTTTTCACTACTAGTGTGAGCATACTCGTTTTCCACTAGTTACTGGTTATGAATATCTACGAAAAGTAGGCAGATCGAGAAATGTTCGATAACACCGATCACAACTATTAATAGAGATCTCGATAAAGCATAAATTGCTTCATTCGACTCAAGAAAACGTGTGCACAAATTTCCTTCAGTATCACTGTTGTAAGGCAAAGTCAATGTATTTTTTGCTACTGATCATTGATTGCAAATGAATATTTGGATAAAAATAGGACAATTCAGAATGTTAGGCGAATGTTCTGGAGTTAGGGCGTACCTGCTTAGTGGAGAAATCCCTAGAAAATAGACTAAACCAGTCGAAATTCCAAGGGTACAGCCAGACTTAATGTGTTCACACGTACGCTGGCTGACGCTTCGAGCAGTGCGGCGCCGCGCCGCGCGTATGGTGTCCAAACTAGACGCTGGACCGCGTCACTGCCCAGCTTATACTGCGAGTCAGCGTGTATAAATGAGTGTCAGCAAGAGACGCAACAGCCGTTCTCATTGATGAAACTTCTATAGGGAAAGAAAAAGAAATTAAAAAATCCCATATATACTTTCTTTGTTTTGTCTTATTTTGGAATCCATTCAAGTGAAATTAGATAAATATTTTGATAGGTTATATATGATGCAAACGTCGCGAGTCCAACCTTAATACAGATAGACTTGATACTCATGTGCAATTTTTTAGTATAAGAAGTAATTAAAATAAACTTGTTTTTGATTTTCCTTCTTTATTTTGTCTTCATCAATGTCTTCGATGTCCTCCCCTCACGGCTGCATCAAGGACACTGAATGGTGCACGCGCGTTGCCGCGCCGAAATATTTGTCTAGTCTCTAGACTCTAGAGTAATGTCGATTACTCACGGCGCGGCATAGCGTCTGTACGCTTGAGGCAGCTTCTGCCTGTAAGCGTTTAGTGTGGCCATTCTGGTAGAAACACATGTATATAATATCGCAGCTTCCGCACGCGTCGGCCTGCGTCAGTGCGAACGCTTTTAGTCTGGTCTTAATGAACCCATCGCAATTTGAGAATGATATATTAACTGAAGGAACTTTTTAACTTCAGCTTCTTATTCTAAGGTTAAGCTATCTAAAAGCTGACTGATTGTGCTGCTTGTTGCGTATGGAAGCCATTTCACGAGACTCATTCACATTGGGATTTCCTTCTTCGTCGCGAACTTTAACTTTTCTATTGCGTAACATGCTTTCGAACATAGACAGAAAGACTGGCATGAGAAAAATACCATGAATCGTTCCGAAGAATATAACTAAGAATACCGTTTTGAAGAAGGTCGTGAACATATAAGATGGGATTAACATCAACGGCAGGATTCCGATGAGAGTCGAGAGCGCGCCTTGCATGACGGGCAATCCTAATGACGTCATGCATTCCTGGACTCGCTCCTCAGGTGTGTCAACTTTGGCTGCAAGATACGAATAACTGATGTGGGCTGTGAAGTCAACGCTGAAGCCTATGCACATGATCAGTTGGATCATCGATACCACGTCGAAGTTTACTCCCCAGAGACTCATGTATCCTATGACTCCTGTTTCGATGGACACGATGGCTACCCCGACACACAAGGAGGAGATGGGGTTCGGGATGAAGATGACGCATATCAAAACCATTGTCAAAGCAGCATACGCGATGGCCTTAAGGATGGTAGAGCGGACGATTGTGAGCTGAAAAGAGGTTATCCAAAAATATATCGAATTTGAAACTTGAAAAAAAAATTTCGCGTAACATATTTATGGTAAGTTTAACAATTATAAATAGTCAATGAAATTGCATATCGATGATTAACTTTTTCTTCGTGATCTTAGTTCCGTTTAACTCACAGTCTTGTAGTGCAGTCCAATTTGTCCCATAAAATCGAAAATCGATTCCGATAGCATTTTGGTGAACTTATTTCGGTGATATTACGATGCTTTAATCAAAATTTTTATCAACAGACTGACGTGGGAATAGCAAAATCTGTCTAACAAGGTTTGTGTGAGTTGAAATTATTCAACATAAATATCAGTTCATATACTATATGAACTTACGTGATCAGAGTAGATGAACGCAGGATGGTAAACAGTGACGTTGAATTTAGACTCGTCCGCCCACTGACGAAGGTCCTGCATCAGACGAAGATCGTTGATGGCGTTCATGACGTTAACCGACTGGACGAGGCAGCGCGAGGCGACGATGCGACTGTTGTCTTCGCTGAAGACAATGTCAGCGCGGTAGCGGTTGATGTCGCCACTTAAGAAGGACTGTGGAACAACAGAAATTGCGAAGGCAGATATTATTATATGGACTATCGTCCTTGTTGAAGAAAACACAGAATGAAGGCTACACCAAACATAAAGGATTATTTCATGGATTTAAACCAATTGATGATTTGATTCAAAAGAAATTTAAAGACAGTTCTATGGCGCCCGGAAACTTTGCCTTGCGTTATATGTAGCACCTCTACTTCTCTAACACGATAGAGTACGTTCATGCTTGATTTGAAACAAATCAGTAATATGAAGAACCTACGACACGTGGGAGTAGGTTAAGGGGACCGACTACCCTCCGAAAAAACTTCTACAGTTATCATCCGATCATCATGAAACTTCACATACATACGTAAAATGTAAAAATAAGAACATTTTGCTCCTATATAAAGAGACGTCATGAACGTAAATATTGGCGTACAGCGATGGCAGTGGTACCATTGGAAAGAGCAGAATTCCAGCTTTCAGATGAGCACAAAAAACGGAAAACGCCAAAATTAAAAATTTTAGGGTAGTCGGTCCCCTTAACCGATGGTTGAATTAACATATTAATACAACCATGGGTAAATGTGTCTTGACTAATTATTAAACCAGGAAACATATATGTACATACTTGTACCTACGCCGTGTGGCAGAGTGAGAATGAGTTTGATTATGGATTTAACCCTCAACAAAATTGGAAGTTTGAATATTAATATTATATTAATGGGGACACTCCTCTCGATGTTTACAGAATGCACACAATGCCGATCTTCGCGTAATTTTTCTGTATGGTAGAGAATACACAATCAATACCATTGAATGCTTTTCGCATGGAAGAACTTGGAGACTGAAAGGCAGAGTGAGCTGAAGCGTCATCATGTTAGGGCATAAATCCCAGTCGAATTGTAAATTACATGCAGGGTTGCCCCGGTTTCCATCGACTCGGATTTAGAGGAGAATCAGGTGAAAATCGGCCATATACCCTATTCGTATTCGGCTGGAAAGTAGGAGCTTATTGCGGGAGTCGCTTGCACGATGGGCCGAATCTGCGTAACCAAAAAATACTAAACACACGAATTTTTAAAATTTGATGGTGAACGTACAGCCCGACCCACGTTTTTTGGGGCGAGCCATAATTTATTTTCTACTTTTTAGTCCACAAGAAAAACGTAGTTTTTTAAAAAGTTTTTTTAAGTATTTTATTTTCTACTTTTTAGTCCGTTGCTACTATATTTTCTACTATATCTAATGACTTGATTAAGTGTGACTGGACGTACGTATCCACGATACGCAGCATCAGCGAGTGCTCATCTATAACGTCAGCGCCCGCAGGTAATACTATATATATATATATATTTAATTTACTCAATTAAGCTAATTTAGGTCTCTAATTGCTAGTTTTTATGATTGCATCTGAAATTGTTAGGCGAAAATAGCCTGCATGCCGAATTTCAGATCTCTAGAGCAATAAGAAGTGGGCTAATTTTCGTTGTCAATTTTAACAACAAACAAACAAATAAACGCGAAGCTGAGTTAAGAAAAACGTGTTAAAAAGACCAACAGGCTAGGCTGTCTCATGTCAGACGCTAGTATTTGAGCAAACAATGACCATCACCCGCTCATGGAATGGCGTCGATGTATATACACGCGTACGTTTGTTAAGGCATAAGATGATATGAAATGGGAATTGAATTTATAAATTTTTTGAACTTGCGTAGTAGTTAGATAGTGATTTAATTAAGGACAAAAATATCTTAATTTATATTGCTATATTTTTAAAAACCACAGGCTCCTTGAAAGCATGGAAATATGATTTAGGGGTGCTATGGGGAGAAAAGTACTTGATAAGTACGTGGCAGTAAAAAAATTAATGTTTGTAGCTCAAAGAGATAAATTTCAAATCTCTATCATAATGTAATGTACATAACTAATAAGTAAGCTGTTTATTGGCAGGAAAAGTAACAGATGAACTTTCGGTTTTGCATTCAGAGCCAACAAGTTTTTTTTTATTAAATGTTCAAGTCGCTTTGATTTTGGATGAAACTGCTTGATATTGTGATGGCAGTGCATTGCCGGATGACAGGCATTGAACAATGTACCTTCGGTTATTCAAACAAGGTCTACAAAATTTCAATATTTTCAGGTGAGGCTCACAATTGTATCATATTGTGGTACGGTTTACATAATTCCTTCAGTGATTTATGATCGTTTCATTTAATGGCGGTTACTGGGCGTGAGTGTCATACATATAACACTCTGCTCAGGCACCTGACAACTTTTTGAACGAATTAAAAAAAGTTCGGTCATTAGTTCAAACAACATCGATGACAAAAGCTGGTCAATGCTTTACGGTTCTTGTTCCTCATAGTTACTTTATCATGTTCGCAGGGCAAAATTTATTGCTAGATTCGCTAAATGTTTATATATTGTTTCTGTTGAACGCGATGCAGCTGGAGGGAGTGAGTAGACTTACAAGACGCTACACCTTCGTTTGCCTTGCCGGCGATAGTTCGCGAGTGGTTCTAGTGACGATCACATGTTTAATGACGAACGTTGCTCATTTTAATCCTGTAATCGTAGTGGGAAAAGCGAACTTGTGAAGTATTTGACTAAAAAATAATAGATTTTAAAAGCTGAAAATTATTAGAAACTACCAATTTCTACGATTTCCTGTACAATGGTTTTTATATAGTGGAGTTCACTGAAAAACACGACTCCGACTCAGGCACTGCATGATTAGTCGGCATGGCGCCATGATACCAGTAGGAATTCTAGACAACTCAGTTGAGCTATAAAGATTTTGGAGCTGGCAGTAACGGAAATTTGTAACTTGCGGTATACGCTGGCATGAGCGTGGTATTTTACGTGCTCGTGTCCATATACTTCATGTTGTAATTCATCTAGAAAGCGGTATACATATGTGGAAGTAACAGTTCAGTCAAGAGTTCGACTGCATGGTTGGGTTTAGTCTTCACCAGTCAGGCAGTCACCAAGCCGCTGCAAGAGAAACGCTAACGAACAGGGATACAAATCGTAATTGTAACTCGTAAGTAACAAAGTTGCTCGTTTTCTGTAATTATATGCTTCTTTAGTTGCATCATCGGGTTTAGTGCCAGAGTGAATCGAAATTTTGTAATTGGGTTATTTTCGTAGAATTACAAATTATTGGAGGATAAATTTTAGAACTTTCCATTGAACATGACAATCTTAGGAAAGTCACAAGTTCCAACCAGTTATTCACCACCTCACCCCCCCCTTCTTCTTTTTCTTCATTCATTTTACACTTTTTTCCTTTATAATACACACATCTCACAACAATGTCTCTCATTCGCTTTAGATTACAAATTTATCTAAAGCGAAATTTATCTTTACTCGCTCTACAATCGCACGTACTGTGAGTAGAATAATGACAGCTCGTGCAAAGCACAATACGCGTAGAGGCGCGGGGTAAAACCGGGGGGCTTTGCGCCCCCCAAATCAGGGGTTTTCCGTCATTGGCAACTAGAATTTCGACGGTAAAAATTGATCTTTTTTACAATCACTGTAGGCAGAATTATATAGACGAGTGCAGATCAGTTCGATAGACCGTACGAGTGACGTGTCGTACGATAACGAGTCGTTAGCAAATTATGCTGCATGTGAATGCACCGTGAATGGCACTCGCCATGAATCGTGAATCGCAATTCACTCGCCGTGAATTGCGTTACTGGAAACAATTAATTACATTCTATGTTCTTCCGACCTGGAAACACAGAAATTAGTTACCATATGAATTTGCGCTATGTTAAAAATAGTTAAAATTGAGCTATGTAGATATGCTAGGCTGTTGTTTGCAAATATTTTCTGATAACTTCGAGGACTGATTTAAGTGGTTATTACGGAAGAATACATAACAGTATATGTGATTGTTTAGTGATGGTGAATATGAGAGAAGGTTTAATACTGGTTAAGGCGAGAGAATGTCTTGCTCTTCCGTATGTGGAAAATGTTTGGTACCCGCAATTGGTAGAAATGTTTGGTACGGGACACGGAAGTATGTGTTAGAATTTTTTGTACGTGGATAACGTTGGATAATATTGAGCAGTATTGAATATTGGAGAATGTTGATTGTTGAGTACTAGTGAATGTTGAAGACTGTTATGTTCGGGCAATGTGTGCTGGTGTATATTAGAGATTGTTTTGTTTGAGCAATGTGGAAGAATCCTGCATTCAGGTAAATATTCGAGATTGTTGTGGGAAGTTGGGGTTGAAAGTTGTATTAATTGATATTATTCCCGGTTCAAATTCGTGTTTCCTTGCCATTTGCTTAATTGTGCCGCAGTGATACATTTTTTATGTGTCCGTCTAGTTTGCACATATATAAAGCGTATAGCGGTGCAAATACCCCCTCCATTTTCCCATTATATGGGGGATCAAAAGCCCACACCCTTTCCCCCAATAGGGTAACTTTTGGCGACGGGACAACTGCGGGTCGTGGGCCCATAGCGGGTTTCCCGCTAAGTATATATGGCAGATATTGGTCCGTGCGTTCTACCGCCGGTCGACAGTTTCACTGGGCTAAATTGTACGGTTTTATGTTTTGCTAAGAGTTAATTATTACGTTGATAAGTTACTCGCAAATAACTGTTTTAGCCCATATAAAAGTTTTTTTTCTGCTAAATAGAACTGTTTTCGATTACTGTATAGAAAGCTTTTGAAATTACTGTGGATTATATTTTGAAAGTAATATTTATAGGGATAATTTGGAGTTTAAGTTAAGACTATTAGCTTTTAAAATAAAATGTTGACACAATATAAATTGAAATGATGCCCAGTGGGGCAACGGGCCCACGCGTGTCACGGGGCAAGGCGCCCATGGTGAAGTCTTGTGTTATACATCATTAGATTTGTTTCAATAAGCTTTTCAAAACTATGACTAGCTTTTTAATTTACAAATTACACATCGTATTGTATGATTTTTTTTTTATTTGCCGCCTCGAGGCAGCAAGTTCTAGTTGCGTATTAATGACCCCTTATCGAGTTGTTGACTCATGCATTGCCAAAAGTTTATTTTAGCCAACACCAATGAGCCAAAGTTTAATGAGTTTTTATTGTGTTGGCTGAAATCACGATTAAGTACGAATTCCCTGCACATAATATCTGGATAAATTTTTTTATGCAAGGATATATTTTTATAGTCAAGGATACATATTTTTTGTTAAAGAAATATTTTTTCACGTCAGTGATAGATTTTTTAAGCCAAGAACATGTTTCTTCAAGTTTAGGATATGTTTTATTAAGTTGTTAATTAATGAATGAATGTAATATTTTTATTAAGTTTTCTTATTTAAACGGTAAAGTGTTGTTTTATCATTTTAAACAAAAAATATGTAATTGTGGTAAAGGGATCAGGGGTGGGCGCCTTGCCCCAAGCCCATGGGCCCATTGTCCCAGAGGTGAGGCAATGGGCCCATTTTGACACTTATAACTTTTATAACAAAATTCTGTTTCAATAAAAGTTGAATAAATCTATAGGCGTCTAATTCACATCATACATTCCTCATTAATTTTAACTCTGAACAAAACAAAGAAATACCTCTTATCAATTAAAACTTCATCAAAAATTTAGTTTAAGAAAAGGGGGGGCCACTGCCCCATGTTATCCTATTATTAGGCATCAAATGCCCCTCCCTTCCCCCCCCATTGGAGCGGAAGGGAGGGGCCATTTTTTAACGCACTTGCCAGATTCGGCCGTGTCTATGCCGAAGCTATCAGGTGCCAAATGCGCGCGTCCCAGGAACGCCTCTATATAGCTCGCTCGGTCTGTGACCGGATTCTAATCAGACGCTTATTTCATTCGTACAACCAGAACGTAAAGCGGACAGAGCTGCTAATTTACGCGCTGATCGAGCTAAAAGCGTCCTAAACTCAGAAGCTGACCACCCTCAAAATTTTTATATGGATTTGCTAAATTTAAGACAAACGTTTCTCAAAATCGCGTTTCTCTAAATTTACGTTTCGCAAAGCCCAACACTATCCCACTGACAGTAACGGAAAAAAAGACGTCATTAAACATAAGAAGACGAGGCTTGCACTGAGCTAGTAGAGAGTACTGATATAGCCTGGCCAATCATATATTAGAGCTCGCACTATTGCTTTCTTATTACTTATCTGCCATGTCCGTAATCATTCAACCACCCAAATTTGTAATCATAATTTTGAATAAACTTACTTTAAACACGACTTTTAATAATTGATATAGGTATGTTTGATAATGCGGGCTTCATATCCGTATATTTCAAGTACCTCTTGGAGATTATAGATGTAGGTCTTCTCGTCGCTGTTATTCAATCCTTGGTACTTGCCATTCTTGGCCATGTATTTTGTCCACTGCCTCAACCAACAATCCGTGTAAAACTCATCGCCGATGAACTCATGGGATTCAACTTTCTCAACGAATTCGAGCAACTGCCTCTCGATGGCTGGATCGCTGTACGTGATGTTGCCGGTGAAGACAATCTGCAAAAAAAGGTTGAGTCTTACAAATATTGAAGCAGGAATTAATCCAAATGTGGGGAACTTTCCTGACACTCATGAGCAATTGATATTTGAACTTATCCTCTTTCAAAAATTGGGGGCGCGAGTAGAGCCATGTGTACCAAGGTTCCTAGATTTAGCAAAGAATAATGATGAAGACTGCAAGAGATTTATATAACGAAGCATCAAATAAAATTGCCCGCAGGTTAAAAAGACGTTGATCAGAAGGTCATCTGCCAGTTATAGAAAGTACTAAAATATGAAAAGTGTCAGATGTTGGAAGAAATGGGCGGATGGTAAATGAAATTATTAGCAAATTTTATGGAAAATGTACAGAAAATGTGACAAAACTGAATGTCTGAATGATTTTTATTCACAACAAGGTTTAAACCTGAAAATAATGTTACAGATGTTTGATAGGAATTTATTGTTGTAATATTAAACCAGAGTGTGTGTCAAATTCGTGGGTGATTCATCTTGCACCTTATGTGACCTAATTCAAGCATCCGAGTTTAATCAGGAGTTGAAATTAGGCAATCAACCGTCAGAAAAAGTATTCATTAAAAATATACATTAAAGAATTGTAATTGCATTATCTAAACAAGACCGGCATTCCTAGCATCAATCTTCAATAATGCATGAAAATAATTCAACTACGTCATAATGCATTCAGTTTGACAGATTTAACTGATTCAAATAAATATACCCAGTCACCGAATAATAGCATTATTACTCAGTAGAAACTTGGTAATTAACGGGTGTAGCAAAGCAGCAAATTACTTTTATCCAATGCAATAATTAAAAATTGATTCTTTTAAGGTATTTAATTTGGTACATTTTCCCTAGTTTTTACTTCATTAGTAATCTGCAATATTACGCCTAAATTTCAAGTAAGTTTCATTGATTTCGAATTTTTCCACTAATCAAAACCAACCATGGGGCGGTAGGCAAAACTGCTGAAGTATTTAGCAGTGAAGTCGTAGAATGGGATGGAGTAGGAGTCGTAGCGCGCCGTCTTGCGCAACTGCATGCCGTCGTTGATGGTAGTGCAGCCGTACACAGCCACGGCCAAGTACGCTGCGAACGCCACCACCACTACACCTGGAGGATCGTCAGGTCACGTTCTGCAACGTTGATTGTTAATGTGTACGATAATGCAGTGATCTTTTAGTCGTATTGGCAATTTGAAAATAAACAATAATAGACACACCGAGATACCTACAACGATGCTCGAGTCGCCTATTGGAAAATTGTCTAGGGAAGCATGGACCTCAATACCATCGTCATCCGATACCAACTAATTGTGTCAGATTGTGTAGAGAATCACGCAAGCTGCGGGACCAATAAGGCCATCATGAGTCTGAGCCGCGTTATATTCTAATATTTCCACTTAAATAATTTTTCGGCGACCAAGCGCCGCATACTAAAGAGCTGCGGTAAGGCGAAGGTGAGACCCAGTATCTCGCACCCAGCGACCATAATTTTAGTATCAATCGGTATAAGTTTTTTTTTGGGAAAATCAGCTCATGGCCAACTCGGCGATTCATCCTGATATGAGTACCTTGTTGATATATGAGTACCTTGGTGTCCAGGGTCTTGTGTAATGCTATAAATGGTTCTGAAGGGTTAGCGAGCCAATGATGGTGGAGGAACCATCTGTGGCCTTAGTGCCACGAAAAACTGACCTATCTCCCCTCCCTCCATTACCTATAGTTGCCACTAGCAGGATGGGCAATTCCAACATCAAAAAATCGACAAAAAATAATGTTTCGTAATCCAATGAACATAAACACAAGGAATTCTTGCCTTTAATTACTGGCAAGTTTAGACAGTGAGCGACGTAGTCCCTGAAGAGGATCACGACGGCTGGTGGTTGGTTGTCGTCAGGATTGCTAGGGTCGGACGCGGCCACTCCACCGGCGCAGAATCGGCGATAAAATGCCGACTCCCCGGCTGAAAATTAGCAGGATACGCTCAGAAAATTGGATGAAAATTTGTCCCAATAGCGATGCACTTTTTGCCCCTGAGTGGGTTGTCCTGACCCAGTTGCGTATCATGCAGTGCATGACGGCGTGTAGAAAAGGTGTTACAACTTGAACATCACGATCGTTCACTTCTCTGAAGTTAGAGAATTATCGTAATTCTTAATATCTTTGAAGCACTTTGAGACAGTTAGCGTAAGAAGTTATTCAAACCGTGATTAAATATCTTAGGAACATGCGTCATTTTCCGAATCGGATAAGGATTATGTCTTCTTTAGCATATAGTGCTAAAGATCCTCATTCTGGCACCGAAATAGATTTCATTTAATTGCACAACCAGGAGTAGAAGAAACGATGCAGTCCAGAAGAATTTTTAATAAACACGATAGAAATATTTTGGGCGTAAGGGAACACCAGTGCTGCATGACAAGTTTAGTTAGTTAGTTTAGTGGCCAAATGTTTACTAGCGCTTCAGCTATTTAGCTATCTCGCACCGAAAGTCAAGATGAACATCACCATAGAGGTGGAAGGTCTCAATTATTCATCACCCACAAGGGGCGGAAGGTCTCAGATGTCCAGCCCGCTGAAGCTGGCTCGAAGGAAGCAGCGTTAGCATCTCACAGAGACGAAGTGACAAGGAGGGACAGGTGAAAAGCAACTGAAACGAAGACACTCGAACAAGAGGTCGCTTACACGGGACGTCGGCCGCCCGCACGAGAGAGACAGAGAAGGGAAATGTAAGGAATCCTACCCACATAATAACTCAACCCCACTTTTGAGACCTACAGTCAGACACCGCGAGCTCAGCGGTGGGGCGCTCAGGAACAATCCCCTTAGGAACGCGAAATCCCATAGGACTTCTGACGAGCACAGACACCCGTCAGAAGTCCCCCCTGAGGGGCTGCATGACAAAGATCTTTTCCACGATAACGCTTAATATTAAGGCTGGCCTTCTACAGAGCGCTTCTAATCGTGGAATGCAATAGTAATATAATAAATGAAATTCTTGTAATATTACGAAATAAAAAAAATGGTTGTAACGCTATGAAACAAAAAATGTTCGCAGATACGATCGTTCTCACGCAATTCTTGAATTATTCTTATTACGGGGTGCGTGACTTTTAGTTAAAAATGACATTTGGGGTAAAATGCTCCTTTATTATTCCACAACAAATTAACAAGACAAACCTGACTCCGAGCTGGACTTGACTCGCTTGCAGGTAATGTTATGGAGCTGCTGCTTCTCAGCGCGTCCGGACAGCGCCAGGCAGGCGCCGAAGAGCGTGATGTGCCACACGTACGCCATCAGCACCGAGGTACCTGCGTGCATTTGATTTTAAATTGCTCGTAAATTTATGGTCCAAGCAATCTACTGATTTTACAATGTGCGTGTATTACAACAGCGCGCAAAGATATGAAGAATTGTTTTTAGTTGAAAACATTTGGAAGCGTAATACTTTTATTACTTCCAACAATGGAACTATTTCATAAACACCAAGCTTCTTGATGGAATCGATGATTTTGGGCTAAAACTCTGCTAGAAATAGGATAATTATAAAAATGCCAAATGCAGAACTCGGTTAAAAACTTGACGAGACATAAAGGCTCTGCAAAATTTTATTTTGTGACTTTCATGGGAGCGCAGCCGTGCACATCCAAAATCCGGATTTTTCTAACAAGTCTGGTCGTAATTTTGAATGGAATTATTTTTTTTACAGCATAACTAGTTTAGTTCGGCCAACCTTGCGATTATATAATAACTGCTAAATTTATTAGGGCACCCAAAAGTTATAATTCTAGCATGGTTCACCAGAAATAAATTCCATGACGTCAAAATTTATACCAGAGGCAAATGAGATAATATTCATTGATAAAACAGTGAAGACATAACCAGAAAAGTTGTTTGAGAATCTGTCGCGTATTATTCCTTTACACCACTTAAAAATTACTTTAAGGTAAATTTATCCATGTAGCTATTTAATCATTTCTGTCAAGCCACTAATTATTGTTCAAACCGAAGAATTTCTTCCTACGAATAAGAAAAAATCCCCACATTAAGGTTCCGACTCTGAACCCACAAATAATTGTTAGCACCAAATCGAAATCTACAGCCTTACCCAGATAGAGGCAGAAGACCATGACGGAGGAAAAATACGTGAAGGTGCCTATGAAGAATGAAATCATGTTGGTGATGGAAGTGATGCTGATGGAAACGGCGGATTCCGAGTAGGTTTGAGCCATGCGCTCCCGCACCGAATCCTGAGGACGCGTTCTGTGCCAAGCCGAAAGCGTCACAAAGGCGTCGTCGATGCCAATACCTTGAAAAAAAAAAATACTTTAAGAATTACTTGAATGAAGTGATAGGCCGACACTTCCACCAGAACAATTTTTTGGTGCCAAGGTCCATCAGGAAATATCAAAATATCTCGAGACATGATTAAGTTTCGTGCTTCTCTCAAGAGAATTCTTGCAGGGTGAAATATAGTGATTTGAATGTTGTCCACGAAGTATTTTTTGTAATAGTAATCGGTGTTAAAAGTTTGCGGTTGCTGAAATATTGACAAACACATTCTGGCATTTTGTATCACTCTTCAAAATGGGAGAGCATTGTGGTGCCACAAATTACCATCGTGAGTAAATGAAAATGTATCGTGATACACTGGCTGACTTCGTTCACCAACACTGCTTCACAGGTGAAATGGTAGTTTTTCTTGAAATTCAATGAAGTGCAAATATGTAAGCATTTCATGATAACCAACTTACGGACCTACAAGATTTACATAAGCAATAAAAACAAAATCAATAACACAAGGAAATAAACACTCGATAAGGTATGATGCTATCCCTCAAAAGACCAGGGTTTGCGCGGTCACCTCATCTACGATCGAAAAACTAAACTGTGTAATGCAAATCCTCTAACATGGGAAAAGCGTTCAGGCGAAAGTTAGGAGTTAAAATCTGAAGTTTGCATTTACTAAACATTCAAGATTCGCTATAAGTATTTGATAAAAGAATCAGTCGGCAAGTCTCTCACCTAACATCAGAAACGGCGCTGCCATGTTCATGCCGATCATCGGAACGCCGCAATGCATGAGGATCCCAAACGCCGTCAGGCTGGCCAATGTTGAACTAAAGATGGCCACTAAGCCGAGCCAAGTCTTGCTTCTGACACAGTCCCCCAGTGTGACGGAGGCCAGGCAAAAGACTGTTATAACAATCACTGTTACAGTAAAGTAAGGTAACACCGACAGGGTGTTGTTCCTTATCTCTTGCGAGGCGGTTCTTGAGTGGTACATTGCGATGTTCAAACTCGGCTCTCCAAAGCCTTTCATGAAGTGTGCAATAAACTTTTCTTCCCATAAATGACTCCTGGAAGACCGAAAACAGTTTCAAAACAATGTTGTTTCTTGTACAAGGTTTGACATGTAAAAATGCTCATGAGACGCAAATTCTGACGTTTTAGTATATTGTAAGTTCTTCGTCTCAGGGATATAAAAAATAATTAGCTGTATTTTGTCGCTGTATTCAAAATAAGGACACGACGATTGTGTTCTACGACTGCACAAACAACTGAGCTATGGCTGAAAATGCAGACAAATTATGATACGCAATGTAAATCTGGACAAGTAATTACTTTTAAGTCTATTCATACGACTCAAATTTGTTCGTTTTGTTATGAGAATAACTAAACTAGTGAAATTATTCGACAAAATACCCAAATTAGTTATGTGAACAACATATACTTCATCACCAAGCTCTCACCGCACCTATCGTTAAGAAGTTATTTGTTTTCAGTTGAACCGCAGAACTTTTTATTGAAATATTAAAATGGGCACAAAACCTAATCATCGGGCAGATAACTAATGAAAATATATGCATGCATTTGAAGCAGTAAACGCTGCACGCATTGTATATTCACTTGCCATCGTAATTAGTTTCCCTCCCCGAAGAAAGTTCCCGCCCGAAACTCCCATCAGTTTCCTTATAACTTAACAAGCTCGAATGGAAGGTTATGCCAGGCTTGCGTTGTTTTGTCAATGAAGTTGCGTTATTAATTGCACTTCAAAACTTTGAATATGATAGGACCGTTTAGCGCGGTTGTAAAAAATGCCGCTTTTATGATTAGCTTAATACGTAGTGGAAAAAATTTTTTATTTTAAGATGACGGCCGCCGAAAGAGAATCTATCCATTTCTAATCACTCACATCGGACGTAGTTATGCACAGTAAATTTGGTATGCATGATATGGTTGGATGCGAGAGAACACATTTTCACACATGAGCGCGATTACGAATATTCCGATCAGATGGCATATATTCACACTTCTCGAAATTCATGACTATCACAAGTTAAAGTTCCGTACAGACTCAATTAAAAATTTAGACGAGAACTGAAGGAAGTTAAAACGCAAAAAATAGCCCTGAATATGGTAACCATTATTGACAATAACAATGAATCTTCATACTCACAAGCGTTTCATCTCTTGGCTTTCGGCACTTCCCCAGTAAGAGAGTTTGATGGCTTCGGCAGACATGATGGAATTTTCAGGGTAGAGTTTAACACCGGCTAAGAAAAATGGAAAAATATAATTGTCGAATGTTGTAGGATTTATCATGACCGGGAATGTTAAGTTTAGTTTCCGAGTTTTAACTTCATGTATGCGGTCTGTTAAATCCATGAAGCGAGGCCTCACGCACTCTCCTCCAGCCTTAGCACAGATGTCATTGTAGGTGTACGATTTGCCTTCTTCGTCGTGAAACTCAAAATTTCTGACAATTTCATCTATAGAATGTATTTTGTTCATTACTTCTTGGTCGATTATATTGGACGAGTCTGTCATCGTAATTCCCAGTTGAACATAAGGATCAATGCGAGTAAGGCGATCCTCGTTGAAAGAATCAGTGTAGTTCATCTTAAAGTATCCCTCAATGAAGTCCCGCTCTTGGCGAGCTCTTCCATTCAACGGAGAAAACAGAAACTCTGGGTGGCCTATCCAGTTCATCCTGAGGAACCCCGTCACGGAAATCACAGTGATCAAAACTGGGATTACGATAAATGATTTTGGATAATCAGCGATCAATTCACCTAACCTGAAAAATGCCTTACTCAAAATCGAATCAAACGTCTGGAAAAAGAAAAATTTCCTCTCCTGAATCCATTTGACATCAGGAAAGCACTTGGTCAAAATGTAACCTAGGCCACTCAAGGCGTTTTCCTTCATTTCGGTGGGTTGATCTTCGCACCTGCGAATTGAAGGGAAATGAATATAACACTGACATAATTTTCATCGAATATTCTTGAGTGGGCCTGGGCATTTCACATGAGAGTTACCAAAAGCCTATTAGTTACATGAATACTCGAATCATTATAGTTCAAATTTTATTTTCCAGCAAAATTTTATATTCTCTATGAGTTAAACTGAATGTAACATTAATCTTGTATGGAAAGAAAGGCTCGGTAATTATTTTCAATGCGCCAGGAACTAATCAGGTTATAAGGAGATGCTAGCATATTACAACAACAAATGATTACATTTGAATAAATGTAACAACATTAAATTCCGACCTACGTTGTCTAATATATTAAAAAAATGTTATAATAAGAATTGCCTGACAGACAAGTCATTCGATGTTCTATCTGTTGGACTTAGAAATGAGGACACCTATTATCGATGGAGGCTCTACAAGTCCATCTTAAACGCTCGGTGAAATAAAGATGCCGCTTCGAGGCCAACTACCACCTGCAATGGCTGATGATTGAGCACTGATGTGGTCATGTGGGTGGTTCAATGCGGTCCGCTGGTCCGTGGCTTCGCTTGCTTGTGACCAACTGTGGAAAAAAGTGTGGACTTTGCTACATTTTGTGTTACATTTTAACCAATTGCAATAACTTTCGTAGTTCCGTATATGTAACGAGCAGAATTAACTGGAAACCTAATAAAACTTTCTGCTCTATTAGAGGATCATAAAGCTCGATTTCGGACAAATTTTCTTTTGCAGAGCCGAACAGGAAATATGACTACAGCGCAATTCATTGGCGTTGCAATTTTGAGTACAAATGAATTATTAGAATAATTGTAATAGTTCGTTACATGTTGAATTATTAAGTTGATTTACTGCTTTTTGCCCAACCTGATTCATTGTGCGCTAAAATGTGCGTACGTCTCACTAGAGCCAGTCTGCATAGGTCATAGAAGAAAATTGCATAAATCATCGAAATGAAATTAGAATTTGCTTTTAGAATTAGAATAAAGTTAGCGTTTTCAGCGATCGATAGTGAGCTGAAGATTTTCGTATTGCGTAATTTTTACACGCGTAATTTTCATACGTAATTTATTCGAATGCTGCTTAAGACGTTCAACCCTAAGAAACAGCTTCTGACTATAAGCGCTATAAGCAGTCCGGAACTAAAGAAGTATGTTGCGTAAACTATTTGATATTTTTAACCCAACTGTGTTCAGCAGTTAAACCCATCTTACACTTGATTACACTCGCAATAGAAATGACTAAAATTCTATGTGATGGATTCGAATAATATGATATCAAATTTACATACATTTATTTATATGATGGTTTTTCAATATTTTTGCCAGAAAGCTTTAGTTTTAGATAGGATAATAATTAACAAGTAAATGCGACTGTCACGAATGTTTGCTGCTACCTACACCTACCACTAGTTAATTCAGGGTCAGGGGTAACATAAACCTAATGTAGGGGGGAGTTCTCATGCCATGGCAAACCTTTATTTTTGCTAGAAATATGTTATTTACCACACATTCCTGGCCTCTCAAACTTCATTCTATGATGAACTTCATTACGAAAATTTGACCATTTAAATTTAAATTCTTTTTCATCTCATTTCTAATATTCATTGTAAAAATTCGTTAGTTTAAATTTTCCTTTATAGGCTTTATTTAATATGAACTTATAACACAGAAGCGTTCTTTTCTCATAACGAAATTCTGCACGGTACGAGAGGACGACGAAAGATAAGATCTTAAACAGGTCTCCAGGCTGAAAACCAGTCTGGCAAGGTTGGCCTTGAAGGCAAGGTTGACCTTGCCTTAATATAGGGACTTGCCTGCGATTAAAGGAATTGGGAGAAAAATATATACACAATGACACGTGTACGTCTGTATTGCGAATTCCATTCATTGTCTACTCAACGATATGCTTCATTACACAGAGAGGCAAAGTTGGTTTGATTTTTTGTTATGGAAATCCAAAACATAAGCTAGAAAATTTAAAAAGACAAGTCTCTTAGCAACAGAGATGTATTACCCAACAGACTGCCGAACAGCGCGCTTGTTGCGGCAGGAGTTATGCCACCTACTTAATTGGTCTTTTCGAATGTTTTTCATCAAACAGGTTTATTTGGTAATGAAATGTGCATTTCATTGCTAAATTACTTAAGCTTGAAGATTAAATAATATACAGGCTTTACTTATAATTATTATTGAACAAATACCCACTCTTCTTAAACGACTATATACAAAATTTACTCAATAAATACATACAACCATTGATTAGAATAATTTAGATGACATTAGCCTCAGTCTCTGCCCACTTACTTTATATTACACCTCCGAATTTTCCATTCATTTAGCTGGAATACCGGGTTCAGGATGCTCCCAGACTGCTGCACATGCCGTGTCTCAGCTTTAGCTCAGTACGTAGCACTTACGCATCCTGGTACGCAAGCCTGTAATCTCTGCCTTTGGAGATAATTGGAACCAAAAAATGAAACGAGCATCGGTTGCTGAGCATCGGTTGCGTTTAAATACAGCAACCGGTTCAGGTAGAATCTTTTCGAGCTCGAATGCAGCTGGTAATAAATAGAATGCGTTATACATGACCGGATAGCCCTCCAAATTCAAGCGGAACATGTTACAGGTGTTGTTACAAAATTATTAATATTAATAATAATAATATTATTGCTATTATCAGTTTTAATATTATTATCGTTAAATTTTTATTATTGCAATTCACAATATCAATATTTTCTTTCCAAATTTCGACATTCTACTTGTACTTGATCATAAAAAGTTTGGGCATCACGATTCAATAGAATTATATGCGGCGCTAAAGCGTTGACAATAGATGAGCACAAAAAATAGTTTTTATCTAGCAAACAGAACAGCACAAAGACCTGCTCGTATTTCATAAGACATATGAAAACTCCAGTAAGGTATTAAGACTCACATAATATGCGCAACGATAATTATGTTTATGCATGAGTCAGCTGAGCTTCATATTAATGAGAGATTGTTTGCCTGTATGTAATTTCGTGTAAATTTTTGCTAAATCGTATATATGCATATTTTTTCACCTTGTCATCCTTTGATAAAGTATTCATCATAGACAGCTGTATATGTAGTTATTTTTTGTTCATTAATAGTGTTGTACACCCTCATAGCGAAAGCGCTCACGACTTGCACATCCACCGGTAACTTAGAAAGCGTTTCAAAATTTAAAAATATAATTAAGCTCAGCCAAATTTTTCTATAGGCTAGGACCCGTTTAACCAAATTCTCAAGTAGGCCAGGACCTGTTTTGATTTGACAAAGTTAGGCAATGAAAGGGTGCTAAGACTTCGTTACGCGCGCTATATAAAAAGAAAGATAAAAAAGAATTCTCTTAAGAAAATAAGTAAATAATTCAATCAGTTTCTTCCGGTAAAAGCTCCATATTGAGATTCATGCCTAGAAGGTTCTTTCGATATTCCTCCGCTCTTCACCCCTTCCTCTTCCTGCCTCATCGACGCTTGAACAGCTACCGCCGGCATATTCGACGTAGGCCGCGGCAGAGGTGCGGCCAGTTGCCTGCCGCAGCTTTTGCCGACCGAGGCCTCGCGCTGTTTGTGGCAGATGAGGCCATATCGTCGCTAGACTGCTTGGACGCGAGGTGAAGTCGGCAACAACGGCCTAGATTTGCGCGTTTGCGAACGTCTCTGCGGCGAACGGCCGCAATGACTGCGAGAATTTCGAACTGGGTGGCGACTGCTGCGAGGAGAGCAAATACATAAACCAAAGTCCAATTTTTGATCCCCTCCTCTTCTCCCGGTTTTGCAATGCAGTGATTAAAATGCAGAGATCAAAGTGCAGAGATCAAAGTGCAGAGATCAAAGTGCAGAGATTAATATGCAGAGATCAAAATGCAGATATTAAAATGCAGAGATCAAAATGCAGGGATCTCCCGGGTCAAGTTCATTGCACACCGGTAGTGGGGAATGATTTTTTTTGACTTACCTTGTAACAAATTTATCACTTGCAAGTAATAATTTTCATTTAAACATGAGACGATGGTTGCATCAAATTGTTATAAGTTGATAAAGTTGCAGAACTGTCGTTGTTTTCCGCGCCAACCCACAGACGATGCCAAAAAGTTCGTCACTGGGCAACGCCCGAACTTTCCCAGTATGCACCATCAATTTGAATTCTCTTACTGAGACGAAAGAAACCTTACGGTAATTATCTCCTATTCAACCATTTCACGGGCAAGTTACCATATATGGTCATTGGTCACTTGAAATCGCCTCACAAAGAGACCCACCACGGCTTCTGGTTTGAGTTATCAGGTGGATTCCTTATCATGCATGCCTCAGTCAATCACTAATTGTCTGAACATTGTTCCATGAATAACATCACCACCTGCCCTAGAAGTTAATAATGAGCATTCAAATGAAAGTTTCGAACCTGATGATGATATTAACGCTCCTTCCGCATTTCTTTAAAAGGCGGAAGTATTAATATATATTTAATTATTTGATGTAACTTGAATGGAATTATATTAAATTTTTATGTTGTTAATTTTTTCATCTGCATTAAACTAAATTTTAGTTATAGAGAAAAATTTCGTATAATGACCGCATTTAATAAATTCTTAATAGAATAGAATAGAATTGTCGGCGTTGAAGAAATAGGCCCATGGCCTGTTGCCGATTCTTGAACTTTTCGTGACTTGATTCACAAGGGATCCGGCCTTTGGAACCCGATCTTTCCATAGCTGACGATTGATTGAGATAGCTGCTGGACTTATTGACTGGTCCGTAATTTGCTAGGCATTTTAAGACTGATCATATGTTCCTGCATAGCTTCGTCTAGTCTGTTTTTGAAGATGTTCATACTCGGAGCGTCAACAATGCTATCAGGGAGGCTGTTCCACATGTCGGACGCAACAGCCGCTCATGTGGGACACTGTCAAATGCCTTGGCAAAATTGAGGTACACTGCATCTACTGGCTCCCTTTCGTCCAGCAGGCGGGTCCATTCGTTCAGAGTCGACAAGAGGTTAGTGGTGCAGGATCTCCCGGCAATAAAGCCATGTTGACAGTCTGATAGGAGATTATTAGCAATCAAATGATCTATCAATCGATCCTTCAAAACAGATTCCATTACCTTGCAAACGACACTTGTCAAACTGACAGGGCGATAGTTGCCCGGGCAGCTTTTGTCACCTTTTTTGAACAATGGTGTCACTTGAGCTTCTTTCCAGTCAGCCGGCAACATTCCTTCGATCAAAGTTTTTCGAAAAAGTGACGTCAGATGGCCGGCTAGGACAGTTGCTAACTCTTTGAGTAATCTGGGGTGGAAGCCGTCTGGTCCACATGACTTGTTTGGATTTGCAGCGATAAGGAGCTTGAGAACCTCTTCTTCTTGTATTTCAAAGCTTGTTAATTTAGAGCCGAGTGGGCGCTCCTCAATAGCTGGAATACTGTTCAAGTCCTCTTCAGTGAATACGCTACTGAAAAAATGATTAAGTACGTTGGCTTTGCCCTCATCAGAGGATATCTTTCGCTGATCTACTTTCAAATTAGAAATACCGTCCTTCATCTTGCACTTAGAGCTAGCGTACAAAAAAAAGGATTTCGGGTTTTTTTTGCATTTTTAGCAATACTTTTTTCGAGGGTTTTTACTGCGGTGCGACAGCTTTCTTTAGCTTGATTTCGAGCTCTTGCGTATAGGTTATAGTCAGCATCGCTACGAGTCTGTAAATAACGCTGGTATGCTTCCTTCTTTGTTTTCAGCTTAGCTAAAACTGTACTGTTCATCCACCGAGTTTTTTTTGGCTCCACTAAGCTTAATTTTAGGTACACACGTATCAACTGCAGACATAACCGTGTCCTTGAGAAGTGACCATGACTCAGTCACGTTCATGTCCTTAATACAGTTCGAAATATTCACTGCTTCACGGAGTTTATCATAGTCGCCTTTCGCAAAATTCAAACGCTCACGCTTCCGAGGCGTCTTTTCTGTACAGCACTCAAGTCTGAAAAACAATGATTGGTGATGGCTTTTGCCCAACGGAGCCTCGTGACGAAGCTCATCCAACATTGATTCATCACTGGTAAACACCAGGTCTAGTATATTGGGAGTCTGTTCACTTCTATAATGGGTTGGTTTGGCAACGTGCTGGACTAGGAAGGAGTCTCTTACTGACTCCATGAACAAGGGTGCTGGGTGATTCTCTGTTTGGTGATCTATACACCAAACTGTTTGGTGATCTATACACGACGCCTATGAGGAGGCTATCTTTGCCTTTTAGAGTAAGTTCGAACCACACTGAATCTCTAGCTGATTGATGTTCTGCAGATAACTTGACTTGCTGGGCCCCATAAGAGGTTCTAACCCACAAAGCTACACCTCTACTGCACTTCTCTTCATTTAAGTTATGAAAACAATCAAAACATGGCAACTGAAATTCAACAGGTAAAATTTCCCCCCGTGATTTTTAGGGAGTGTTTCTGTAATACAAATAATGTCTATGCGCTCGTTTCCAATCACACTTAATAGTTCACTTCTTTTGTTCAAAACGGAATCCGAGTTCGTGTAAAAACATTTTAAATCTTTTTGTGCACATTCACTTTGAGGCATGCGTTTACTTTTTACAGAATTTACAGGCCTGGTTCTATGGACATGACTTCTTACTTGTCTTCCAGCTCCGCTGACTGACCGTGTGCGGTTGGCGTTGTCTCGACATCGCGAAAGTGGTTGACCCGAGTCTCCATGCTTTTCCTCCTGAGTCTCTCCTGCCATTTCTTGCGAAAATTTTCTCTCTCTAAAGGGGTAGCATCCTTCTTAACAAAGACTGAATTAAACTCTGTGAATTCACTTAGTTTTCTCGCAGCCTTAAGCACATGTCCGACCTGGGCTGTATCCTGCACAGTTACAAGCAGCAGTCTACAGGCGGTAGCGTCTTTCGATCGCAATGTGCGATTTAAACCTGCAATATGCAAAATTTTCAAAAATACATTAAGAACACGAATTTAAATCTCGCTTTTAACATCCACAAATTTTTCAATTCCTGCAATTTGCTTTGTGTGTGACAGCTTCGCATTTCAGGCTAAAAACCGAAAGATTCCCGTGAAGAAAGTGGCTCTTAATAATGCGGCTCAGAATTTGAAGGGGTTGGCAAGTTTTTCTTTTTTTGTGAAAAACGCAGGAGTTTTCATGCTTTTTAATTTATTCATGTTGAATTAATAAAAAAATGAATGAAAAATACCCATTGAATTTTTTTCATGTTCAAGAAAAAGTTTATCGTAGTGGTTGTGTTCGATAGCAAGCACGGGCTCTGACCTCGCTCGGCAGCGTGCTGTTGTTTTAGAGGGCCAGGAGCTGCAGCTCGAGCGAGGAGCGTGACAGTTTGAATCTCTCGCTACAAGAGAAAATAGAGGCGATGGAAGCAGAGTTTCAAGAAATGCAAAAACGGCAAGAATGTTGTAAAGTTCATTGACACGGCCTCATCTTCAGAGGCCGCAGATGGTTTGCGGAGAATGAAATACAGAATTTTATAATCTTACTGTACTTCCTTTCAGTCCATCTTCACATGACGTGCTCTGCAAAACAGAGTACCGTCAGAAGGCAAAACTTAAAATTAGTCTTAATGGTAATTCCTATGAAACGTTAGTCGGCAACGATTGAGCAATTTAAGACGCATAGGAATATTCAGAATTCCCATCTAGGCGGCAACAGGAAATATTTTGTTAAGGAAAAATTCCGCTCAGGGTTATACAGTATATCCCAAATAAAAATTAAATGTGGCGCATCGATGATTATAGGTGGCGATGGTAGATTATAGGTGGCGTACCGGTGGGTGGCCACGCCAGTCAAAAATCACCATTGAAACGCTGATAAATCGAGAGGATGCGCGGGCATAGGTGGCACTTTTCGATGAATCATCGATGATTTATAGGGTGCTGTTCATCGATGGCTTAGTGCAGTTTCACCACGCGTGGCCATCTCTTAATAATTGATCAATAGCCACCAATGAAGTTTTTTATTAAATAGAAAGTTTGAATTATTGAATATTTTAACATCTGTATAAATCGTGAAAAAAAAACTCTGGATATATGAAAGATAATTGCGTAAATGCATAACGCGATGATTCTTTTCTTTAATACGACCGTGAGTTTATTTCAATTTTGGTGTTCACATGATTACTATATAAGCTATTCTGCGATCTTATTAAGATATTACGCTCTATGACGGATTTTATTCCAGAACGAAATTAGAAGCAAAATTCCTTTATTTTTTTCAGGTACGAAATTATCATGCCATAAATAAACTGTTCGCTACCAAAAAAATCCTCAGAGAAAATGAACCATCAAGAACTCGAAGAAAATTCATAGATTGTATCACCATTTAAATGACTAATTTAATGCTCACTTAATATAGTGCAATATAGTTAGTTGATCTCATCAGGTTAGAAAAAAATAGTTATTCACTGATTTTCTCAATAGTTGCGCAAGGCAAGCATTCTCTGAAATATTTAGCAACGGCTGGCCAATGCATTAATAATTAGGTCTCATTCATAAACGGGCAGTTAGAATAAAATAAAATATATGTGATGGCGCT
>NW_025947558.1:0-531 GCF_000764305.2 Hyalella azteca
CTTATCAGTATTCGTTCCTGTTCAACCCCGCGGTGCCGTTATTTTAAAGCTCACAGACTAGCTAAGCTCGACCAAATCTGTTACCTTTATATTCCATGCGCGTAAATATGATACCCCATCAGTATATTCGGTCCAGTCCAACCCCGCGCTTGAATTATATGGAATTATGAACAATTTATATGGAATTTATAGCAATTTATATGGAATTCATAACAATTTATAAGGAATTATGATCAATTATTAAGCAATTGTGTGCTTGATATTGTAAAAGTTTAAAAAAATCTGGATTCTCATGAGAGATTATTTCAATTGTTCGATATACACTAAGTAAATTAAACATGGCGAAGGATTGATTAATGAAGTTTGCAGTTAACTTTGATACATAATTTGAATACATTGACATTTTTTTAGCATAATTTTTCAAACGAGTCTACGTTTTCAAAGAAGTGTCCTCGGTGCATAAAGATGCATGAAATCATGCATTTATTTATGCATCTCTAGACGAAAAATACTAAATTACTAAACTTAAAT
>NW_025947559.1:0-468 GCF_000764305.2 Hyalella azteca
TGTTGGTGATGGCTTGGCATATGTTGTTCTTATAATAAGGTAGAGTCATTGGACAGTTATTGTAAACAAGTGGTTCAAGATAAACCCATAAAAAAATCACAGGGAGCCAAATCACAGGGTTGGACTGGCCAAAGGTCACCTCTCAAGGAGATAAAGTGTTAAACATTATCGTTCTGCAAAACGTTATCGCAGGAGGTGTGGACAACGCAGAAACGCCTCTAACTCTCTCTTTGTTTTCGGGTGTTCTATGAGGCGTTTCTACGTTCTATAGAAACTCTATGTCCTCTATGTTCTATGTTTTCGGGTGTTGTGGCAGTTTGCTGACGTCCAAACTCTCTTGCATTCACACTTCCACTTGCCCTAAATTTGTATACCCATATGACAATCGATTTGCAATCAGGAACCCGACCTGATGATCCAATCATCACCCGACCTGAAGATCCTGATCCAATCAGGAACCCGGCCTGA
>NW_025947560.1:0-1106 GCF_000764305.2 Hyalella azteca
CTGGAGTCCTGCTATCCGAGCTCGAATGCGCCGGGAACCAAATACATAAGCGCTATGAAACATGTTTGCTACGGTCGTGTGTGGTTGCACACCACTTGCATGAAACACATGAAACATGCTTATATGAATGAAATTAATTTACGAATAATTATTTTTCTAACGCAGATATATCGACGCGATTAAAATTTATCTCTCAGTTGTTTTCTATTAAAAACTTATCTAAATTTATGCCTGTACCTGTGTAAGTAGTCTCGCTGTTTGGACGTCTATTTTATTCTTACCATAGATTCTTTGGACACCCTAGATTTATATGATTATTCTTCTTTTTTTCATTTGCTCGTTGGTTTATTTTAACTTTTATTTCCATTAATTTATTTTGCATTTGAATTATTTGATAAATGTTTTGTACTCAATGAAATCTGACTATAAGTTTCTGTGAACTAACTCTGTATATCCGGAATTTATTCTTTAAACATTCACGAGATTCTGCCTAATTTGAATTTTCTCTGAGTTATAGTCCATTGCGAACATACTGTATGTGATGCCTATCAGTTATGAAATAACTCATTTTGCTAAAAAATAACTCGTTTTGCCTGAAAAAAAGTAAAATACACTTGTCACGTTCCTCAAATAATCGAACACGCGTTCAAATCAATTAATCAAATATGCTTTAATTAATATAACACGCGTTCCTCAACTAATCAAACACGCGTTCCAGCAAACACGTGTCCGGTAACTCAATGAAATAAATATGTGTCACTCTTTAGTGAATCAAACACGTGTTTCGTCCCTCTATTCAGCAAACACGTCAACAAATGGCTTCCCAAAAGAATC
Source organism: Hyalella azteca (assembly GCF_000764305.2). Lineage (NCBI taxonomy): Eukaryota > Metazoa > Arthropoda > Malacostraca > Amphipoda > Hyalellidae > Hyalella > Hyalella azteca. The sequence continues at coordinate 835 of NW_025947560.1, forward strand.
TTGCGTTGCTTCAGCGAATTATTTTAACGTTTTTCGAAGAAGAACTATTGATGCCCTCAATAACACACCGAAATTATTGGAGGCAGCGGGTTTCCCGCATAAATTTGCAATAATTTATAAGTAATTTCCACTGAACTTGACAAAAGGACGCCAATCACCGAAGCCTCTTTTGAAATATTTTTTATATACGCATTTAAAGCATGTGCATAAAATTTAGCATGTTATATTATATTATATTATATTATATTATATTATATTATATTATATTATAT
>NW_025947561.1:0-4156 GCF_000764305.2 Hyalella azteca
CGTCACAATGCATTCATTACGTACTAGATCGCGTCAAGTCTCACACGCGGTCAGGCTCAATAGGTATAATATATCGAGAGAATTATTAACATTAATACTTCTGTTACCCTCTAAACTATACTATACTATAAGTACAAGCTATGCTTGTCACGCTACAATACAAACATCACTGTCTTGAAGACTGTAGCATATATTAATATAAATGATCATGACGTAACTTCCAGTGATGCTGACAACTTAAATAACCCATCAGCCACTTACATCAGTGATGTGGACTGTCTTGAATCAGATTTCGGAGGTAAGAAAATTATTTCTTTTGCCTTCGGCAATAAAGTAAAAATAAGGGTAAGTCTTCAAGGTTCCAGCATGACTTCAGTTATTTACCTACGCAATCCTTATCGAATCATTTGATACAAATAAGTCATAGATTTTTCTTCTATTTTACAGTGACGACAATATAGTATTTATACATATTTATGCATTATTAATTAGTAAAATTACTCCTGATTGAATAATACTTGTATACAAAATACATAATGTGTTTTCTCCTTCATATCTATTGTACTTTCAGATGATGACGACTCTGCTGACAAATATTCTGCAATCACAATTGTAGAGGAAAACTGCCCATCTGAAAAATGCATAGTGCACAGCAATGTGGGCACACTGCAATGATGGCGCACAGCAACAATGGGCACTGCAATGATGGCGCACAGCAACAATGGGCACTGCAATGATGGCGCACAGCAACAATGGGCACTGCAATGATGGCGCACAGCAACAATGGGCACTGCAATGATGGCGCACAGCAACAATGGGCACACTGCAATGATGGCGCACAGCAACAATGGGCACTGCAATGATGGCGCACAGCACGATGGGGCACTGCAATATAATAACATTGTTGCACAGCAACAATGTTATACGATATCGACACTGCAATGACGATATCGAACTCTGGTCGAGACTCGACTGGTGTAGGTCGAGTGCCTTAGAAAATCTTTATAAATTTGCCGTCTGATGTAGAAAAACAATTGATTGCAAAGAAATTGCGTGTTGATGTAGCCCATCTGCCCCCTACAAAAGTCAGACTGGATGGTGTGTCACACTGGCCCAAGCATGCTGATGACTGACATAGATACAAAATGCCTGGTTGTTATTCACTTTCCTATGTTATATATCATAAGTGCGGTATTACCTTTTGTTTTAGGAAAAATAGCAGCAAATGTTTCATCAACTTCCATATTAACTAATAAGTACTGCAAACGCGACTTGTATCATATATGATACAACCATAAATTTTATAGAATAAAAAGAAATTTTTCAAACTTGATGCAATTCATGTGTATATTTGCCCATTTCAATATAGAATCACCTTCGAAATATTTTTTTTATCCTCCACATTAAATGCGTGCACTTAAGGGTTAAATATCTCAAGAGTGGAATTAGCATTCAATTATATGCCTTTCGAAGATCTTGGCCACATCTTTGACATTATTAAGTCATGATAAACGATCAAATTGTTACCTATTGCTAATTATTGACCGTTTACATTTGATTAGCGACATCCCGAAGGTGGCTGGTGTAAACGCTGGCTAGGGTGTCGTGGATTTTAGGTATGGTAAGCTAAGCTCACCTTCGTGTCTCATAACCTTGGTCATCATAGGTCATGAAGCACACACTTCAAGACCGGCGAAAAAGATATAAGACTATCCTGCTGCTTTACGGCGGTGATGTCTACGGGCGTAGTATGATTAATAATTTAGTTACTCATAAAATAACATACTTCTTAGAGAGAACATAAATTGGAGAACATAAATTTTGAAAATATTCTTTGTATTATTTTAGTGATTACAGCACATTGTTCCTCCAAATAAGTTTCATCTCATTGCAATGCAAATATATGACCATGAGTGATTATGAGATTATTTAATGAATTTCTAAATAAATAGTTGACATTTTGTCCCCCAAACAAATTTACCTCGCGTGATTAATTACAATTAAATTTCAGTGCTAAAATTGATTTTTTGGGGCCAGTGGGCTGAAAGGAAACCGAGAAGGGATATCGCATCAATGATCAAACGTGGGGCTAGAGTAGCCCCTAAAGGCTAAAAATATCGCCAGGGAATGCAGAGCACGTTGTACAAGTAAGATTGAGTTTATCCCATTCTGTTTTCTGTGATGAGATTTTCGGTACAGACAGAAAATTGTAGATTATTGAGGGATAACTCTGTCACTTCATTTTCGCCTACAAGTTATTGACATAATGACTTATTTTGAAGTTTGATAGGACAGCTCGTCACGATTGCGCGACTGAATTGGATAGAAAATCAATCGATTGTAAGACTTAAAATTCTACATCGAAAAGTTATCTCTAAGTACGAACTTGGCTTGATGCCCACGCCTCGAAAAAACCTGTCATCGATGTGTCCCTGCACCCAGAGCACCAAACATGAAGCCCACAGCTGAGCTTAAAAAATTAAAGAAATGCTTCTCCGCAGGACGAGGACTCACAGTATCACTTCACTGCCATTATCTGCTATTGAGCTGGGCCGTGAGACTGGGTTACTCTTAGGGCAGGGGATGTGATGTGAGTTGGATAATACATGCATTAGATATTATACATTGAAGTTCTACCATAATTATTAAACGTGACGACTGAGAGAAAGAGTTTCAGGGCTGAAATTAATGACTCTGCCAGCAATTTATAATTGCTGTAAACAGACTTTGAGAATGTGAATAATTTACCGTATTAACAACAGCACATGCAAATTTATGGAAAACCCGTAAAAAAATTGTCGGGAAAATATTTTTGGGAGCTAAAAGTTCACCAAGACCTGCGGTAGTACTCAGCCTCCAATTTTTCCCATACATTGTTTCGAAGCATGTTAGAATATTTATTTATGTTATTTATTCTAAATACACTGATAGTACTTAATTAGCATCGTTCGCCTCAACACTTGTATACCCCGCACTGACTAAAATAAGCCTTTACGAGTGAAACGAAACATTCTCAGCAAAATCGAATCCAAACTTAAAAATAAATGAGTTACCAATCGAACTCATATCAATTTAAAAAAAATCGTTATTATTCATCATAATTCACAATGAAATTCAAATACATTTAAGTGCAATGTGAAAAATTTTCTCATTTAATATTATGCGAGAAAATAAACGTGATGTAATTCCAATTAAATGATTATAGCCAAAACAGTAAGATAATGTGATTAAAAACAATAACTTGTTGCCTTGCCAAAATCCATTTAATTTTTATATGTCTGTTTGCATTCAAGGTCACTAATTTGTCCCATCTGGCTTCAGTTGCTGCGTCTAATGTTATAGTTTTATTTGTTGTAGTTAGTGAGGAACGTCGGCCTAAGTCTCATGAGGAACACATCATCAGATATATTGGCAGTCTGGGGATTGACTCTGTACAAAAAATTCGAATATATTCTTGACAAAAATACGGCAGAAAGATAATTTGTTGGCATTTGTCTCATGTTTAAGTGTGTAGCAGCAGGGGGAAGTGTGATAAATATGTAATACACAGCTGCATTTGATTTAAAAGTAAGGAAATGAAAATCTATAGGTTTTTCCAGTATATTTTGCAGAATTACTCTCCCCATGCAAATTCTGTTATGTTGATGCCAGAATAATGGAGTGACGGTTAAAGTTGTCTTGTAAAATAATATTTACGTTTGCTACCTGATAGTTGAAGTATGTATATCAATTTAATTAGGTTATTTAATAAAGATTTATCTGGAGCAGAGTGTTTATCTAATCTAATCTATCTAATTTATCTGGAGCATTTGTTCAGGAGAGCTGATATGGCCTTCCTGGCTTACTGGGCCAGCTGGATGTGGCCTGCGGGGCGCAGCTTGGGGAGCTTTGCTATGTTCCATCAGTCATTATTAATCCTCCTGAGCAGCGTTGAGTTGTCTGCTAATTTTCAACATTATTTTATTGGGGACAACTCTTTTCTGCATGTTTGTTTTTATCGGCAAAGTTTTGTTCTTCAGCTTTGAGCGTTATGCATAGCCTCTAACTTTTGAACGCGATGCAGAGGCTGTAAACTTTGAACGTGATGTAGAGGCTCTAAACTTATCATCAATAAAATGTATGTTTTTTTAAACATTTTTATGCATTCATTTAGAAT
>NW_025947562.1:0-397 GCF_000764305.2 Hyalella azteca
GTTAGGTTGAGCAAGTAAAGATAGATAAGTTGTCATAAACAAATTCAAAATTAATCTCAGGGTTTTTCGTTTTGACAATGACATGTGCTCGATTGCGCAGCTGTCACATTTTTCGAGTTGAGTGACGAAATCACAATTTTACTAATGTACATCAAGCAGCAATAGCCCTGCCCAATTCTGTGTATTTGTTTGATGCATTAATTGCATTTTAAATAAAAATTGCATTTTTATTTAATGGAACCGGATTGGTTCCATGCATCCAATCCGTCAATCTAGCCTCTAACCAGGGAGTGGCGAGTCTCTTAATTAATGCAATGATGATTGTTTTTTTCGTGACTCTCATGAGCTTCACGTGAGCGATTGTTGTTCACAAATGGTGATTGGTTTGGAAACACGC
>NW_025947563.1:0-54198 GCF_000764305.2 Hyalella azteca
GACATGTTTGGTGTTGTAGCTAGCCGCATCTCAGCTGCGCTGTAAAGGCTCGTGTTGAGAGGTTCTGTTGAAGTCGTATAATTGTTGAATATTTAGTTTGTCATACCGCCGCCGCGCTACTGTTGAATATTTATTTTGTCATGCCACCACCGCAATGCCTTTGAGTATTTATTTTGTCATGCCACCACCGCACTGCCTTTGAATATTCATTTTGTCATACCACCGCCACACTATTGTTAAATATTTATTTTGTCATACCACCATATCTTGCATATCTACCGTGAGGCCCGCTGGTAGATGTCCGGGAAACGTCTGGTCTCGTTCTCGTTCCTTAAGTTAAAAAAAATATTAATGTTGTGTTGAAGATTTCAATATTACACAAGCAGTTGTCATAGTTGATGTTATATACAAGACACCGATGATAGATAAGAAAGTATATTTGGTGATTTTAGATGTGTGAAGAACTTTGTATCGAGAATCTTCTTAGGGTAGAATAATTTGACATGCGTGGAGTTTGCCAACGGTTTCTGGCGAAGTCGAAACATTTATTAAAATTAAACGAAATATATAACATACATATATACACAATAATTGTACAAACAAGTCAGGTACAACAGCCTCGGGTATAGTGGCTACTTTCAAAATTATTGAGGTAAGCTCGGTTAGTCAAGCTGGTAAAAGCTTTCATCGTCTAATGATGGCCTATGCTAGTCGCAGCGCCCTAGTAAGCTGCGCGTGCTAAAGAATAGGACGAATCTAAAATTTCATATTAAGTGCACATGAGAAAAGCCTTCACAAGATGCATTGTTTAGCCAGGCAAAATGGTTATTAATTAATATTAATATTATTATTTACTAACCATTTTGCCTGAATAACAATGCATCTTGTGAAGGGGTTTCTCATGTGCACTTAATATGAAATTCTAGATTGTATCTTTAAATCAGTCAGGATTTAAAGATACAATCTATCAAATGTAAACGAGTGAATGACATTTTAATGTAGCTTATCTGATGAATGACTTCTATTAAAAACTAATTCATTTAGAGCGGTGAAATTTAGACAGAACTTCATCGAGAAGATAATCTTTGCTGCACATAATAAGGTTAAAGTTAGTTGTCTTGAAACTATATTTTTATTTCATAAACTTATGAGGCAATCTATTCATAAAAGAACAACGGGCCATAAATTTTTTTTAGAACGAATTGCATTATATTTAGTAGCGAAATTAACAACAAAACTGAAGTTACAAAATCACCGCTAGGGTTTTAAATACAAACAAAATTTCTACGCAATCCTCGTTTGAAGAGCGATGGAAGGCACAGGGGCTATACTTTCAAAAAAGTTAAGAGATCGTAAGTTCATCAGCCAATCATTGACGGCCTTTCAAGTCAAATCCACCAATCACAGACAAGAAAATAGAGCGTAAGTACTTACGTTCACTTAGCGAGTTTTGAAAGTATGGCCCCTGGTCTCGAAAATTGAAGCATCGTGGGCAAATGTGGAGGCAATGATTGCCGTAGGATAATGATCTTAATCGATAAACTTTATCGAAATGGCTGGAATTCCGCCTTAACTTTTTTAAGGTCATTTGTAGTTCCCAAGCGCCTTACGAAGGGATTGGAGTCGAGTTTTAGGTGAAAATAACTCTTATTGTCTCAACTTTTATTCTTTTAATCTTTTTAATGAAATTTTCAAAATAATATGAATTTTGAAGGAGTTAGAGTTGAGTGATAGGACTCGAATAGGAATAGAATTCGAATCGGAATAAGAGTTTAATGTGAGTAAAATTTTATTGGGTGTAAAAGTCGAGAGGGAATAAAAGTCGAATGGAAATAAAAGTTGTGAGGTTTTCACACAATAGACAAGGTGTAAAATTAAAAAAATAATCAAGGAAACTTTTATTTTAATTTTGTCAACAAAATGTTGAGTTTAATTTGGAATAGTTTTGCTTCATTGTGAAGCAGACAAAGTTCAGTCGTTAAGAGCCAAATCCCAAAATTCGATCTTCAGAATACGGTTCACAAGAAGTTGAAGGTGGCGGTTTGAAAGAACAGGTGACGAAGGAATGATGTAGAAATAAATTTCCAATTGAATATTTATTTAATTAATATATTCAATTAGCCGGCTAAAATAAATTTAGGCTGGCAGTCTCAGGATTGAAATAAATGTATACTGTATAAGAAATAAATTTGAATTATAAATCTTGCAATATGCCAGGGTAATTTAATTAATATAATAATAATGATCAAAATATCACTTGTGTACGTAAAACATTATAACTAACCTGTGATTTAAATGCCCAGTGTCGCAATCACTTAATGAAGGAAGAATAATTGGTGGAAAATAATGGAAATCAGTTTAAGGGGTGGGAAGTTGGGCAGAGGGAGAATAATAATAATAATAATAGGGAGAAGAGTTGACGGTATAAAGGTATACCCGCGGTTTATACAAGATCAAGAATGATTATTGATGATTCTCATTATTATGATGATTCTTATTATTAGGATGATTCTTGTATCATCAAGAATGATACAAGAATGATTACTAGTATTTGAAATAAGAATTAATATCAGGGGCCAGGGCTAAAAACTAAAAACTAAAACTGCGTTGCAACACATCCATGCGACAACATTTCTTCTCGCTTCGAGCCACCGACATGTGGAACAGCCTCCCTCATAGCATCGTTGACGCTCCGAGTGCGAACGCCTTCAAGAAAAGTCTAGACGAAGCTATGCAGGAGCATATGTTCAGTCTTGAAATGACTAGCACCTTACGGACCTGGCAATAATTCCAGCAGCTTTTTCAATCGATCGTCTGTTCAGGAAAGATCGGGTTCAAAAAGCCGGGTCCCTTGTGGAATCAAGTCACGAATAGTACAAGAATCGGCAACAGGCCACGGGCTATTTCTTCAATGCCGACACTTCTATTCTATTCTATTAAATGGAAATCATTTTTACGAGCTGAACATCACCGTTAGCTCCTAATAAATACTTAGTGTCATCGAGCTTCGTTCATTAGTTCGGGATATATTCCTTGGTCATTGAATTTGAAGTTTGGCCGTGAGACCGGGCGTGAATTTGTCCGGCACCTGTAAGCAGGTGACATTGTTTGATCGCCTGGGTTCTGCCTGGCTAAAACGTGATTGCGTTTTAATTTTTAATAAGAGAACACGATATATGCAATGAAATATTGCTCCGGTTTGCAATGGTCTTCATTTAATTAATTTCTTCTTTAGAGCATTTCTGTTACGCCGGAGTGAAAATTTTTTTAAAGATAACATCTAATTCCATCCCGAGGCCGAGTCTCACTGCTCATACATAGAGCGAAGTTTATATTATGAAAGTTCATTGACTGGGCAGAGAGCTTTGTATTTCGAGGTCTCTTTGCACATTGTATCTACAAAGAATAGTTTTTTTTCAGCCGCGACGTCTCGAAAAACAAAATGTAGGCCTCGGCTCAACGCTGAGCAGGATTTAAAAGTGGCAGTTATGAATAAGCAAACCAAGTGTTGCGAAGTCGTGCTGTCAATGCCTGAACTAATGACTACAATATATTCTAGATTTAAGTCACTATTATGCTGAGGAAAAATTTTTGTGTTGCTAAGTTATCCATTAATTGAAAAAGAAAAATAGCTGTTCATATTTGTTTATTCAAGTTTGATTTCTGTTCTTGACGCATATAATGAGTGTGGGAAAGTATTTTTACACTCGGTTGGATATGATTAAATTGATTTCGATTCATATACCATGCATATTATTGAGACCCATACTCATTACCAAACACTGTGACCTTTGTTTGTTGAATATAAATTGAAATAAAAGTTTTCAGCATTATTGTTGGCTCCACAGTCCAGAGGAACAGGCGAAGCCTGAAAAATACAACGTCTTCAAAATAGAGACGACCGCAAAGTTGTAGGAAACTTTTCTTTTTATGATAAAAATTTTGGGATAATTCGCCCATCAGATAGGCATGTTTATAAAATAATAAACCTAACTATACAAAAAACAACTAAAACAGTTCTACACCACTTTTTCACTTTATTTATCAGTTCTATACCACTTTACTTTATCTAGAACATTATCGTTCCCTTGTTACATGAATATGGTAGAAATACACGGTCACGCGAAGAAGTTTCCTAGCAATGAACAAGACGCGGAGCCTAACCTTGAAGCTGCACTTGACAGCATTCACTTGAGACGAGAGGCTGCGCCGGTAACTGGCAACGAGTTGACTGTCTACCTCTCAGTAACGAACTTGTTTTGTACGAAAGTGCTTTCCATCACATGCTGTTACTAGCAAATATGGAATTATTCAATGTTAATATTGAAATATTTCATGGTTAGGCACTTGTTTTGTACGAAACTGTTTTCCATCACACGCTGTTACAAGCAAGTTTGGAGTTATTCAAGGTTAGCATTGAAATATTTTATATTTAGGTTTTAATGTCAACGGGACTTAATTATTTTAAATATGAACCAACCAACAAAAATATGTATTCTCATTTTATCATTCATCTGTTGTTTTCACGGGAAAGTTTTTATGAAATGCAATTTTACAATGGTAGCTTTTAATTAAAATTTTTGTTTGTGCTGTGGACAATTAGTCAAATAGTGATCAATCAAACCCGATATATTTAATCCCGTTGAACAGGTAGAAAACAAACTTGTTGCCCTACACGCACGCTGTGAACTTGTTGATAAATTTCGAGCGATGTCGTCACATCTCTGCATCAGCACGTACAAGTCCCCTAGACATGATGTCCTCAAGCTCGAGGTTTGTATCTAATCACTGCACACAACGATATAGGTAATGTCTGATACATCACTGCACACAACGATATAGGTAATGTCTGATACATCACTGCACACAACGATATAGGAAATGCCTGCAAATTTGCACGAAATTATATATAATGTCTGATTTTTTTGCCCGCTTGTTGGTGTGGATAAATTATTTTTGAGAGACCATCTCATGGTGTACCAAGATGACTTGAATAATGACTACTACTCACTAAAACACTAATGTATTTTGAGAATATGAAGTTATGTTTATTTTAAAGTGAATTTAATTCATTACGAATTAAGCGAATGATCTTAATTCGTGCAAAAGGTTTTGTTTGCCTAGAACAAGAATAATCTATAAATTTCACAATAAATTTTTCACGTGAGCGTCATTATGCCAGGCTCGAGCGAGCCGTCGAGCGTTGTGACGGCTCGCACGAAGGGCCAAGCTCCCGTGGCTCCCCCGCTGTTCCAGTTCGTGACCAGCAACAGCACCCAGGCCACCCTGTACCTCACCCAGTGGGACTCTGGGGGCTGTCCCATCTCCCACTTTGTTGTCCAGCTCCGCGACTCCAACAACCACTGGACTACGGGTCAGCTCAAAGTGATAATTTCCAAAGCTAAAAAATTGATGAAAAAATGGGATCACGGGTCAGCTCAAAGTGATAATTTCACTAATAAGTGATAATAAAGCTCAAAAATAAATGCAAAATGGCATGAATTTAATGTGTACCAAACTATGAACAATCAAGGTTTGCTCATTTGAAAAATGTATTTACATCGAACGAAATATCAAACTCTGATGTTTGTGGCCAATAACTGAACGTACCATTCGAGTTTGTTTAAGTGATAAGCGGTCATTTTCATGTAGGAATGATGACCATAAAATAGCAGTGAAGAAAAGCGACGTAGAACTAAAAGTTTGCGGCTCATTTAGCATATAGCGCAATTCATGAGATGTTTCATGGCATGGGACGTCAAATATGTGCTATGAAAGTCTACGGCAAACACTCGTAGTATTCTAGTATCTATGACTTATAAATAGCGGTTTCAGCGCTTATTAGGCCGTAGGCCTGTCGCTGATTCTTAACTTCGCAGAACATTTACAGCATTTTGCGGTCTCGAACTCGCAACTCACTGCTACAATTCTGCTGTGCTTAACCGCCCAGCCTCCTTGCCGATTCTGACCAGAAACTGGCGCCCAGAGCTGGGATCGAACCCGCGCCTCTCGGCGCCAATACTGGTACTCTGAACTGTAACCACTGGGCCACCCTGCCTTGTTTCAGTATTTCGTAATGCACGGAACTGTGCCGTTTTTGCATAAAAGTGAACAGAAAATAGGTTTCAAGTAAATAAATTAATCGCTTAGCATGCACTTCATTTTGTTTCAGTGAGCTCGGAGGTGTTGCCGAGCAGGACGTTCGCGGTGACGGGCTTGTCGGGCGGGGGGGACTACGACATTCAGGTTACGGCGCACAACGCAGCCGGCGCCACCAGGGCGCTCTACTCCATCTCTACCCCGCTACCACAAACTGATGGTGAGTTACACGTCCTAAAATTATTCGAGTTATATTTCATCAGTTTTTAAATTTTTAGTGAGGTTTTTAGCGCATTTTCTCATTTATGGAAAAAATGCACTATTGTTCTCGCCATGTCCGTCCGTCTGTTCGTTAGTTCACGTTTTCGTCAACGAGAAAATGCGCTCTCTGTCACTCACTGCAGTGAGTACTGAGTTACCGTATATATACAATTTTCTTTCGATGGACTGTGCTGTTAACCTCGTATACTTGTGAAAAATTGACCAAGATTAAAAGTAATTCCAAAACTTGAGGTCACAACGTTTAGGCAGTAAATATAGGGACCTTTTGAGACAGCTATTTAACAGATATCAGAGCCGAGGCAAATACATGGTAGCAGTACACGACTAGTCTCACTACTTCAAATTATATTGTTCATGCCAAGAGAGCACTCATGTTAGTTATCATGTCAATGTATTTTTTCGGCCATATCTGTCAAGCGTCCATATTAAGCGCCACCTGACTGGTTATATAAGTAGTTTTACCTGAACCTGAGGACAGGATACCAAGCGCGTGAAGGATAAATAAGACATCATCTGTCTAGAGAACTTATCTTGAGACAGGGTGGATACATGAGTTATATTAGTGGTATTAGGTTAAGACGTCGACCGTTAGATCTGAGTAGCTCCAACGCAAGTTACATTGCGACGTGCTTGTTAGTTACATGAGGCCTTATTAAGGTTCCTTTTCTGGCACTTGACGTCGTCCATACTGACTCAGGTTTAGTACTTTTCCGTCATTCTCTACCACATCTAGTAAATATTACGTTTTAATTACGGATGATCTCAACTTAGAATATTATAATTATGAATAGAATGAGGCGCCTGATTGACATCGGACATATCAGCTACTGAGAACTATCGATAACCACGTAAATAGGTATCCAATGTAGTAATCATGTCACGATAGGCCCAAAACTTGGGCTGAAATTCACAAATTTTGTGTACAAATAAGCATAGAAATGCTGTTGTCTGTTTTTAGCGCGTTTTCTCAGTTACTGAAAAAAATGCGCAACTGTGCTCGCCATGTCCGTCTGTCCGTCCGTGACTCCACTTCGTCGACGAGAAAATGCGCTCTCTGGCACTCACTGCAGTGAGTACTGAGTTATATTTTTTCAGGATCACCGACGGCATGGGGCGGTCCCAGCGGTCAAAGCAGAGACGATCGCAACTCGCCGCTGTGGCGCGACCTGCGCATTCTCATCCCTATGGCGCTGTCCACACTCGCCCTAATGGCCACACTCGTCAGGATCTGCATCTGCGTCAGGAGAAGTCAGCATTAGCATGCGCGGGGTCGTTATTTATTCAGAACTTAGAGAGAAAGCCAGAAAACTGAACTGAGATTTGTACCTCTGTTTGGTTTGACCGCAGCTATGGTGGACTTGACATGGCACTTGTGACAACTATGCCACCGCAGTTTTGCGATAAAAAAATTTTATTTTAACTTAGAGATGAACGAAATTAATACTAATAATATTTGTTTTTTTTGGGAACAGAAGTTACGGGTACGAATAGCCTCATTCAATGCAATTGCTTCAAGTTTCTCCCAATCTATTTATACCTCATTCATTTCAATCTTATCTGCATTAATATCAATATTACCTATACTTTTTTTATATCGGACATATTGTTGATGGATTCAATCGCTGCTGTAAAAAATTAATTTTAAAATCAATTTATTTATTCATTTTAATCTTCAATAAGCGTTTTGCTTTAACAACATAAAAAACGGAAATTCTATTACGTTAAAATCTCTCATATAATTCATTACAATTTCTTTCGTACTCCTCTTATTATCATTTCCGATGCAGTAGATAAATTTATTCGTGCACGCTTCAGTATCATTTCCGATGCAGTAGATAAATTTATTCGTGCACGCTTTTTCTGGTGCCATTTTTTGCTTTGCAGATATGAGGCTTAGGTTGATGTTCATGCAATCGTTGTAAAGAATTTTTTACTGAACATACTTCTCCCGTGTACATAAGGTTGGGACCTTTTAGGTAGGACCATAGTTGATGAGCTCAGTTTGTAGTCAATTTTGCCCTAGATTGTTCAGCAATTTTATACGTTAATATTTTCTTACGTTATGACCATTTTATTGTTTTTACCTCTATTATTTTCTCTATTTGTTTATAATTTCGACTAACCTCAACTTTGCGTTCAAAATGTCCATTCTTTGTTATCAGAAACCGTTACAGTCATCTACGCGTTTTCATTCCGAACAATCCCCCGAACAAAGAGTGGGTTTTCTTTATAATCATATTTTCTTCAGGCAAAACCGTGACAAAACACAACCCTGCTGATGACGAAGTGGCTGATGGCGGAGCATCGAAGATTGCTCAGGACGGCCACGACTCTTCCATGCTCAGGGAGAAACAGGACCTCGAAAACCCAGTCAAGGCGCGCTCACATTTCCAAAGATTTCCGCAGCCTTTGCCGAACGTAGACGACGTTCGGAATGGTAAAAGAACCTCCTTGTGTTTGGACAATCTATATCATGGTTGAACTATATAAGGTTGACCCACAAGAAGTTCCGTCTTAAACTCAAACCATGATCTATATACTGCTAGAAATAATACGTTTTGTAATTATTTTGTTGATAAGTATATGTTAATTTTGATTATTGCTGCATTCATTTCATTGAATGTTATTAGTTGTTATGAGGCTGCTTATCTACTTATTATTTAATTTCTTAACTAAGGAACTTAAATAAGGACAGTTTTGAAGAGAGAGACAGATCATCGCTTCGGGGGTGTGTATCTTGTTGCTATTTTTATTCCAGATGCGTCGCCTGAAACAGTTATGAATGAAATTCTGATTACAATTTAAATTTTCGTTGAATAATTTTATTTACTCTCATTTGAAGAAGTACTCGATGCGACCCATCTACACTTTGTTCAAATTTGACATTGTATATTCACGGTCCGTATTTATAAATGAAATGGCTTCGTATGTAAAATCCATTGTATAGCTTCAAGGTTCGCTCTCAAAATTCCTGAAATTTGAGTCGAAATTTGAGTTAACTAAGAAGTTTACAGAACAACGCAAAATTGAAATTTCTAAACCATTAATGGCATTCATACCATATTAGAAATTGCAAATTATTGTGAAATATTAGTTAATTAATGAATTTTTTTTAGCCATATTCTACCGTTAGCAGCAAAATCCTATTAAATTCAGATTACCCAGGGGAGTCGGACGTGTATCACTACGCGGACAGCACCTACCATCTAGGGGCGCTATCACCGATACCCCAAGCCCCGCTGTCCCGACCTCCGTACGAGGCGAGGGACGGGGCCTATACAGAGGACACGAGCCAGAGGAGCTACGCTACTCTTGTGTACCAAATACCGTCGCTCAATAATGTCGACAGCCCTAATGCTGTAAGCTCTTTCCTGTTATAAAAATTTGTAAAATTTATCATTAAATTAAAAAATTCAATATTAAATATATCCTTTAAATATATTATATTTATTATTAAAATTAAAATTTTAAAAGATCCGGTTAAATGAAACGATTTTAGATCATCTGTGAACAAGTCACGAAAAGTTCAAGAATCGGCGACAGGCCACATCAGGCCTACTCTTTAGGGCCGACATCACTATGTTATTACGGAGAACTGAGGAAGCGAATCAGCTATTTTACGAACCCGGAACTCATTTACACCTTAAAACGTTTATAAATTCACATTTTTTTACACGAACCGATGGAACTTACTCCTCCTTCAGTTTCAATGCAGAATATTTCAATATTGCGGTCATGTTGTTGATTCTTTAGTGAGCAATAATTGTGAGGGAATATCTGTGAATTTGTAGAACATTGAAGTTCAATCTATAAATTCATATGAAATTCACGATCTTGGAAAAACTACAAATACAATAAATTGATTTAGTCGCAAACATTCGTCACAATATGACCTTGCTGGAAATTAATCGTATCCCGTTTACTCTGCCCTATCTTACTTTAATTTATTTTCAATAAGCTAAAATAATTACATTAATTAAAGCCAATATTATCTATGTTTAAATGTGAATTGTAATAATTGTTTTTTTCTCAAACTTTATCACCCGTAATGAAGATAATTAAATTCACAACAAAGCACGATTGAAGAAAATCTATTCAAAAGTATGTGGTTTGAATTTAATATCATTCGAAATTAATTTTTGACTGACCTCTTGTGGAGGCCTATTTATTTACCATGATTTTATCTGTGATTTTTTGTTTGTAGGATGATGAGGGCTCTTTGACGGAATATTAAAAATGTAAAAATAATTCTTACTAAGGTGGAAGGCTCCTCGTCGGACGAAAATTATTTATTTAGGCCTATTTATTTACCACGATTTTATCTGTGAATTTTTATTTGTAGGATGATGAGCGCTCTTTATCTGACGGAAGATTAAAAATGTAAAAATAATTTTCACCAAGGTGGAAGGCTCCTCGTCGGACGAAAATTATGCCAGCGCCATCCCCTCGAAAATGTCTCGAGGTTACCGCGGGCAGGCGAGGCCGGAGAGTTCAGTTGCACTCCGGGGCGTTGAGAACCGCCAGAGACGTCCGCCTCGACACATTTCTTTCCCATCCCAATGTTATGAGTAATTCTATAACATTTGAAGCCTAACGGGAATGTAGAAGTAGCATAACATTAAGATTGATAGGAATGGGGAAGTATACGGTCAACTTAAAGTGAAAAACCGCCCAAAAATTAATTTTATATAGGTATCTGAAAAACAGCCCAAAAAGTAATTTTATTTATGTGAAAAACAGCCTAAAAATTAATTTTATATATCTGAAAAACAGCCCAAAAAGTAACATTCATCTGAAAAACAGCCCAAAAAGTAATTTCATCTATCAAGCGTATTCAAGATTGACGGAATCGCATGAGATATGTCAACCATCCTCATCCTGTTTCGTTAATGCTTAAATTTGTAGATAGCGGCAGTATATAAATGTAGCAAAGATATCAGGATTATAATATACTCAGTGTTGTTAATGATATGAAAACTCAAAATTAAGCCTTGTTCTTGAGTTTGCTAATATAATAACGTGTTATTTCACCTGGCGTTTTTGTAAGGCAACGATTTTCCTAATGGATCCTTCAACATTCGTTGGGTTAAGTTCGAGTTCTAAGAGGGGTTTAAGTTTTATTTTCTTCGACCAGTGCATTATCCAAAACTTTATACGAGGATATTTTTTCCTCTCATCAAGTTTCTAGCGTTAATTGTAATTTTGCAGTTGTTGAATTTTCCTAAGAATTCAGTTCCATAGATTGTAAATACGATGTTGAAAGAACTGGCAGAAGTCATCATCAAATTTACGTAAAAATTCCAGGAGTTAGTGGGCAGAAGACGAGAAAAAAACGATTTATTCTTTACGATTATTTGTTTATGGTGCTTTTGTTATTCAAGCAAAATTAAGATGCTAATCATGGCACGAATACCTATACCTGTCCACTGAGATCATGTTATAATATAGCAAGAAGCGAACGAGTGCGAGAAGGTTATGCAGTCTCTTTCTTTAAATTCCGCCACTGAGCACTAGTTTACCACGAATATTATAAGCGTTCGCATTGCGTTTTTTTCAACGCACGTATATTATACAATACTCATGATTAAATAAGAACTATTGAGTTTCCAATTAGTGAAAATAAGTTTCAAAGTAAATGTACAAAGTTTTAACCGACAGAACTGATTTATTCAATGTTGATAGTAGGATGTGAATAGCAGGCGAGCTATTACTACTACTGCATAGATACATTTATTATTAGATAACATCTCATTAAACTGAAACGATCCTTACTTTCAGCTATCCTTAGTTTCTGTAAACGGTTTTCAATGTTCAGAATAAAGTTTACTCTGTTCAATAAGTCATTTTTTAAATTTAACCTTACAAAATTAAATAAAAATCCTCTTTGTATAACAAATTACATACTAAAATGCAAAAAATAGTATTACTATTAGATAATATATTAAGGTTTAGCTATCAGCTTCATATAGTGAGCACATGAAGTACATTTGCACGGTAATTAACATCACATCAGCAGCACATACAGCAATAACGAATACGCATATGCATCTTACCGCGATGGCCCTGGACCCTCTCTTCCTTCCTTCAGATTTCCCCTCACCCTACCCATGCCACCGTCAGAACTTTCCCCTTGCGATTCATAAAGTTTGGGACTTTGCTTCACCTTAATGGCATCTTCGTTGGAACTGTCATTTTGTGATTCAACAAGCTTCGGTCCTCGCCTCATCTCCTGACATCATCATCAGAACTCAAACCCTCCCGTACCTGCCTCACTCTCCTCATGCCGCCGCAGGAGCATTCATCTTGAGACTCATTATTCTTCATCCCTTGCCTCATCTTCCTTAGACCACCACCAGACCTTGCATCTTCAAATTCAGAAACTTTAAGCTTTTTCTTGTTCTGCACAAGCCATCGTCATAACTTTCATCTTGTGATGCAACAGCTTTAATCTTCTGCCTCATTGTTCTTATATGACCCTCGATGGGTCCAAATCAGACTGGGCTTCAGTGCGCAGCGGCGTTCCACAAGGAAGCGTTCTCGGGCCTGATTTATTCGTTGCGTTTATAAACGATCTGCCAGAAGATGTGTCTAGCGCTTGCTCGCTATGTGCTGACGACACAAAAATTTATAATACAGTGAAGAATACGTCGCAAAAAGTACAGTTGCAAGGTGATCTTGACAGGCTGGTTGACTGGGCTGATAAGTGGCAGCTGCGTTTTAACGCTGACAAATGTAAAGTAATCAACCTTGGCAAGTATAATGAACAGCAAGATTACAGTATGAGAAGACATGGTTTTAACGACAGAGTGATGATGTCGAAGTCGACAACGGAAAAGGATTTAGGAGTTAATGTCGATAATGAGTTGAAACTTTCGAGGCATATTGCGGCTCAAGTTAATAAAGCCAATAAACGACTTGGACTGATCAGACGCTCTTACGAGCACATAGATGCTGAAGCGATGAAGATGTTGTTTGTCGCTGTCGTGCGTCCGAACCTAGAGTTTGGCAACGCTGTGTGGTCACCAAAACTAGAAAAAGGACAAAAAATTAATCGAAAGTCTTAAAAAACGTACAACAAGGATAATTCCGGGATTAAAAGGCAAGTCGAATGAAGAAAGATTACCGATTATGAAGCTTCCAAGCCTCTGTTATCGACGTCTGCGTGGTGACCTCATTGGAGTACCGGTATAAAGGTATACCCGCGGTTTATACAAGATCAAGAATGATTATTGATGATTCTCATTATTATGATGATTCTTATTATTAGGATGATTCTTGAATCATCAAGAATGTTTACTAGAATTTGAAATAAGAACTAATATCAGGGGCCAGGGCTAAAAACTAAAAACTAAAAACTGCCTTGTAACACATCCATGCGACAACATTTCTTCTCGCTTCGAGCCACCGACATGTGGAACAGCCTCCCTCATAGCATCGTTGACGCTTCGAGAACGACAACCTTCAAGAAAAGTCTAGACGAAGCTATGCAGGAGCATATGTTCAGTCTTGAAATGCCTAGAACCTCACGGACCTGGCAATAAGTCTAGCAGCTATCTCAATCGATCGTCAGTTATGGAAAGATAGGGTTCAAAAGGCCGGGTCCATTGTGGAATCAAGTCACGAATAGTACAAGAATCGGCAACAGGCCAGGGCTTATTTCCGACACTTCTATTCTATTCTATTAAATGGAAAACATTTCACGAGCTGAACATCACCGTTAGCTCCTAATAAATACTTAGTGTCATCGAGCTTCGTTCATTAGTTCGGGAGATATTCCTTGGTCATTGAATTTGAAGTTAGACCGTGAGACCGGCCGTGAATTTGTCCGGCACCTGTAAGCAGGTGACATTGTTTGATCGCCTGGGTTCTGCCTGGGTAAAACGTGATTGTGTTTTAATTTTAATAAGAGAACATAATATATGCAATGAAATATTGCTCCGGTTTGCAATGGTCTTCATTTAATTAATTTCTTCTTTAGAGCATTTCTGTTACGCCGGAGTGAAAATTTTTTTAAAGATAACATCTAATTCCATCCCGAGGCCGAGTCTCACTGCTCATACATTGAGCGAAGTTTATATTATGAAAGNAGTTATTCATTGTTGACATTGAAATATTTCATAGCTAGGCACTTGTTTTGCATGAAACTGCTTGCCATCACATGCTGTTACTGGCAAGTTTGGAGTTATTCATTGTTAACATTGAAATATTTCATGGTTAGACACTTGTTTTGTACGAAACTGCTTGCCATCACATGCTGTTACTGGCAAGTTTGGAGTTATTCAAGGTTAGCATTGAAATATTTTTTATTTAGGTTTTAATGTCAACGCGAATTAATTCTATTAAATATGACCCAACTAACAAAAAATATGTATTTTCATTTTATCATTCATCTCAAAAGTTCACGGGAAAGTTCTTTATGAAATGCATTTCTACAAATGGTCGCTTTGAATTAACATTTATGTTTGTGCTCTGGACAATTGATACAGTAATGTAAATTTTCGTTCTGCAGAATCTCTTTAAGACTTTTTACATAAATGAAAATAAAAGTTCAAATAGTGATCAATCTAACCCGATATATTGAATCCTGTTGAACAGGTAGAAAACAAACTTGTTGCCCTACACGCACGCTGTGAACTTGTTAATAAATTTCGAGCGATGTCATCGCATCTCTGCATCAGCACGTACAAGTCCCCTAGACATGATGTCCTCAAGCTCGAGGTTTGTATATGCATCAGCACGTACAAGTCCCCTAGACATGATGTCCTCAAGCTCGAGGTTTGTAGATTGAAAAAAAAGCTTTCTCAATCAATAGCAGTTAACCATGAACCTATTGATTATGAGTGATTGAAAACGCATGTATGAACGTTTTTTTGAACGTCTTTTTGAAAACGTCCTTTGAACGTCTATATGAAAATTTTCGCCATAATTCTCTTTTGTTTCTTATTTTTTAGAATCTGTTTTGATCATGTTACTTCTTGGTGTTCATAATATTTAAAAAAATTTATAACGTGATATATTAATATTTAAATATTCCCTTGTCATTCAGAAAGCTCATTATATCGTTATAAATTATTGTGTCTACATCTATTTTATCATGTTCAAAATAGAAGTCAAATGTTCAGTTATGTTTCGTGGGACGCGACTGCTCGATGGTGCCGGCCGTGCTCGGTACCACGTATGGCTGTCAGGCCCGCAGGCTCGACTTATCCTTCAACAAAATCAAGTGAGCGAATACAGCGTAAGTTAGAGTATGACTTGACGTACATAAGGGTAATTCACTGAAACTTCTTGTTTTGTATTCCCGAACTTCCCGCCAAGCAGCCAGATATTGTAGACAAAATATAACTCAGTACTCACTGCAGTGAGTGACAGAGAGCGCATTTTCACGTCCACGAAAATGTGAAGTCACGGACGGACATGGTGAGCACAATAGCGCATTTGTGTCATAAATGAGAAAATGCGCTAAAAAGGAGAAAGGTAATTCATGTAAAAATCCAGGTCATGAAGTTTTGTGTCGTGCCTAGTCAGTTGCCACGGTGCATTGGACAAGTGAGCAGCATGCGTTTGCTTCTGGCGTACTTTTCTAATGGCCGTTTCATTATCGCTATTTGTTGAGCATTCCGTACTCGGTTCCGTATTCGTTCTTCAGTTGGGTTCCTGATCAGCTCCAAACCTAATCGGGTTCCGATTAGGCTCCGTGTAATTCTTTTATGGGGTTATCTTAAATCAATTGTTTACAATGTCTGTCCAAGGACCCTATACCTCATTAGAAAGAACAGCATACGCCAAGCCATCGCTAACATACCCGTCTTATGCTTTAGTGAGTTGAACGCAACTGCAAAGTCGACTAACAGAATGCATTGACAGTAGGGGGCCGTCATTTGTCCGATATCATCTTTTAAACTATGTGATATAAAATTTCAGGTCATGTCTTATTCAATAAAATTTATATTGTAATGATATTTCCACTAGTTTTTTTCTCGGCTATTAATAATTAATATTAATATAGGAGCCGTCATTGGTCCGATATGATGTTTTAAACTATGTGATACAAAAATGCAGGAAATGTCTTCTTCAATAAAATCTATATTGTAATCATATTTTCACTATTTTTTTATTTGGCTTTTAAATCAGGAAGTTTCCGTGAATCACCCTGCATTACGTCTCTTTATCATATTACTTTCAACAACATCAAGTGAGCCGGCAGAGTCCATGGTAAAGTGTCTTGAGAGGTGCTCCACTGTATCTTCATCGTTCATATTTATTAACATCACCAGAGAAAAAGAATTTGTAATTTCAATACTTTGTGTGAGAAATTTCTTGTTTCTTCTTCCTAAATTTCCAACCATTTCCAGGAACATTCTTTAACATATTATTATGTAATGACATTTAGTATATTATTCGAAAATCACAACAAACTTTTATTGGGAAATATTCTCGATATAGACCTCACGTTCGCTTGAATTTGGTTTCTGTTCTCCTTACGATGTTTTAATCGAAAACGAACCCACAATAAATGATACAAAATTATGCCATGGAAAATTTAGTTTTCAACGAGGTTCACTTCCCGAGGCCCAATTACCTGTTGAACGCGCATCATCATTTTCAATCCGCGCTTTAGCCTGAAAACCTAACGCGGATTGAGGTCTCTGAAGAATGGATGTGCGTTCGTTGTGCCATTGGATTTCCTTTCATTGCTTTACGATTGAATCTTCAGCTCATTGTGCGGGCTGGAGAGATTCCCTTATCTCGAGGAACTGATCCTGGACAACAATTGTCTGGGCGACGACGCACTCTGGCCCTTCATGCCTTACCTCACCTCACTCTCCATCAATAAAAATTACGTGAGTCGAGCTAGGAAATTCTTCAAGCTTTGAAATATGACCAAGCAATAGTGAAAGAAATGTTGGAGGAACTTCTCGGCTTCCGTTACAACAAAGGTATCAGAAGAAAATTATTATATGTATTAATTTTATTTTGCTTACAGTTATGTGGTTAGTCTTCAATATTGATGGTCATTGCCCCAAGGTAACAATTGCTCCAACAATACAAAACTCTCGGGCTTACAAGCGGCCTCTGGTTAGGTTGCTCTTCAAAGCTTCTATGCGTATACTCCACATGCCAGAAAAAAACACACCGAAAATCTATAATTAATTCTTTACTTCCATTATACTGTGCTTTCCATAGAAGGGTATATTTAAATTAGAACCTAATTTAATGATGATTCATTTGAACTTTACTTTTCAACTAAGCTGACAGTTTTATAACACATTATCCGAAGTCATTTTGTTTTTTGCACTATAATCCTATACCTAAAATAATCGTAACAGATCCAGAATTCTTCTTCATCGACATATTGATGCATTTTTTCGATGATTGCACTAAAGAAATGGTAAACATCTTCATTTGTACAAGCCGTTCTAGAACGTATGGGCAGAAATGATAATTATTGAATTGCTCCATTGCAGTTCAGCAACACGGCTCAGCTACTGTGCCAGCTGCAGAAAGCTTGCCCTAAACTGCGCTACCTGAGCATGCTGAACAACAGCGCTTGTCCTGATATCTTCAACGCTGCTACAGAGACTTCCAATTACGATCAATTCGAGGAGACTTATCAACAGTACAGGTGCGTGTCATCTGCCTCTTGCACGCACAACTGCATAGGTTATTCATGTTATTTCTTACAAATTTAGGCATGAAATGTGTGTTTTATCATCAAAAGTTATCGAACTCGAAATACTTCGTTTGTTTACGCATGAAATTTTTGTATAAAATTCAAGAACCGAGTATAAATGTTTTCAATTACACCACGGGTCTTGAGCTTAAATGATAACAAGATGTGTATCTGGCAAGTCGCAAATTATTGTTTCACTCTTTATTAATATATTTAATGCTGTTGAAAATTTAGTAATGCCACCATTTTCCAGAATCGTGAATTTGAATGAAATAAAGGTTTTGGACAACTAAATAGAAGGCATGACGTTTGAATGAAGTCATTTTTCGTTGCATTTTTGTGCAGACTTTTAGTGCTGCAACACCTCCCAAAATTACGTTTCTTGAACGGACAGCCTGCGAGCAAGAAGAAACCCAGGAGCGCCAAAGACGGCAGCTCTCCCTTCACTGAACCGACCTCCAAGTAGACAAGATCACTGAACCGACCTCCAAGTAGACAAGATCACTGAACCGACCTCCGAGTAGACAAGATCACTGAACCGACCTCCAAGTAGACAAGATCACTGAACCGACCTCCAAGTAGACAAGATCACTGAACCGACCTCCAAGTAGACAAGATCACTGAACCGAGCTCCAAGTAGACAGGATCACTGAACCGACCTCCAAGTAGACAAATTCATTCAAACTTCGAAACGTGGTAAATTTTTGGAGTCGAGGAATGCTTGAACTCGCTTTGCGAGTTCAGACTGTTATTGAGGTCTTATAGGTCAGCGATATAACCACTGTTATTATTAAAAAACAAATTTAAATTTGCACAATTAAATTTGTTTAAAAAACCACGGAAACAGCACCCGAAATTACAGTATCCTCGATTCTAATCAGGGCCATAATTTCAACAGGAAAGCCTTCGCTCGACCTTGTTTTCTTGTATAGTCATGTTTTTGGGATCAGTTATTGTTTGAATAGTCAATTTTACTTTAGATCAAATATTAAGGTGACAGATAAACTGATATATTTGGTGATGTTTCATGCCGAATCCTGGTGATACCTTAGCAGACATGTTTGGTGTTGTAGCTAGCTACATCTCAGCCGCGCTGTAAACGCTTGTGTTGAGATGTTCTGTTGAAGTCGTATAATTGTTGAATATTTTGTTTTTCATACCTCCACCGCACTATTGTTGAATATTTATTTTGTCATACCACCACCGCCTTATTGTTGAATATTTATTGTATCACTCCACCGCCACACTTTTGTTGAATATTTATTTTGTCATACCACCGCCGCACTATTGTTGAATATTTATTTGTCATACCTTGACTTCACTATTGCTGAATATTTATTTTGTCATACCACCGCCGCACCATTGTTGAATATTTATTTGTCATGCCTCCACTGCACTATTGTTGAATATTTATTTTGTCACACCACCGCCGCACTATTGTTGAATATTTATTTTGTCATACCACCATATGTTTCATATCTACCGTGAGGCCCGCTGGTAGATGTCCGGGAAACGTCTGTTCTCGTTCCTTAAGTTAAAAAAATATTAATGTTGTTTTGAATATTTCAATATTACACAAGCAGTTGTCATAGTTGATGTTATATACAAGACTCCGATGATAGATAAGAAAGTATATTTGGTGATTTTAGATGCACTGTTTATCCAGGCAAAATAGTTAAAAATGTCAATCATGATTTAAAAATGCAATCTATCAAATGTAAACGAGTGAATGGCATTTTAATGTAGCATATCTGAAATATGAATGACTTATATTAAAAACTAATTTCTTTAGAAAGGTAAAATTTAGACAGAACTTCATCGAGAAGATGAATTTTGCAGCACATCATAAAGGTTAAAGTTAGTTGTCATGAAACTATAGTTTCATTTCATAAACTTATGAGGCAATCTATTTATAAAAGAACAACGGGCCATAAATTTTTTCGAACGAATTACATTATATTTAATAGAGAAATTAACAACAAATCTGAAGTAACAAAATCACTGCAATGGTTTTAAATACAAACAAAATTGCAACGCAACCCTCGTTTGAAGAGCGTTGGAAGGCAAAGGTCTCGATAATTGAAGCATCGTGGGCAAATGTGGAGGCAATGATTGCCGTAGGAATTCTTAATCGATAAACTTTACCGAAATGGCTGGAATTCCACCTTAACTTTTTTAAGGTCATTTGTAGTTCCCAAGCGCCTTATATGAAGGGATTGGAGTCGAGTTTTAAGTGAGAATAACTCTTATTCTTATTCTTTACTATCACTCAATTATTCTTCTTTTATTCAACTTTTCAAAATAACATGAATTTTGAAGAAGTTTGAGTTGGGTGATAAGACTCGAATAGGAATAGAATTCGAATCGGAATAGGAGTTTAGTGGGAAAAAATTTTTATTGGGTATAAAAGTCGAGAAGGAATATAAGTCGAATGGCAATAAAAGTTGTAAGGTTTTCACACAATCGACAGGGTGTCAAATTAAAGAAAAAATCAAGGAAACTTTTATTTTGATTTATTTAACAAAATGTTGAGTTTAATTTGGAGTAGTTAACTTCATTGCAAAGCAGACAATGTTCAGTCGGTAAGAGCCGAATCCCAAGATGCAATCTTCAGAATACGGTTCACAAGAAGTAGAAAGTGGCTGGTTGAAAGAACTGTATGCTGTATAAGAAATAAATTTTAATTATAAATCTTGCAATATGCAAGGGTAATTTAATTAGGGTTATAAAAATGATCAAAATATCACTTGTGTACGGAAAACACTATAACTAACCTGTGATTTAAATGCCCAGTGTCGCAATCACTTTATGAAGGAAGAATAATTGGAGGAATATAATGGAAATCAGTTTAAGGGGTGGGAAGTTGGGCAGAGGGAGAATAATAATAATAATAATAGGGAGAAGAGTTGTACGTTTTGATGGTTTGGAAATTGATATAAAGACTTAAGGCTTGTGTTTGAATCTTCGCAGGTAACGTAGTAAGGTAACGCACTTCTGGAGCGAAAAACTCTAAAAAAGTAAATCGATTGATTTGATTTAGATGGTGAAGTATAATAACTAAATTTAAAGCATGAAATTTGCATTCGAATCATTTTAAAATTGTAAGCCTTAAAGTACGTCAAACTTAACAAAAGATTGAACAAATTAATTTAATGGAGCAAAAAAATAAATACAACAAAATTCACACGGCATTCATACAAACCAAGGAATAGAGAAACAGGATTAAAGCAGACGGATGAAATACTAGCACGTTAATGCAGGTAGCCTATAAGTTGTCAAACTGTACAGAAACTGCAATCTTCACGAAATTGTCGAGTTTTTAGATAATGAATCACATCAAGATATGAACTCTGCGTCACGGCCGTAAAACTCTAGACTGTCACTGACGGCTAATATAACGCAATACAATAGATAACAGATGATGACTGCAAGCCCTGCGGCAGAACCTCTTATTTAGACTAAATGCTTATTCTTCGGGTGATGTTAGAGAAGTGGATACAACAATAATTCTAAGCTAATAATATAATAAAAGATCATTTTGAATAAACCCTGCTGAATACGAATTGACTGTGAGGAATGAGGAATTTCTCACAAAGTCGACTGGGAATAAAAGTAGAGTGGGAATAAAAATCGAGTGGGAATGAAACTCGAGTGGGGATGAAAGTCGAGTGGATGAAAGAGTTGGGTGGGAATGAAAGTCGAGTGTGAGTGAAAATCGAGTGGGAATGAAAGTCGAGTGGATGAAAGAGTTGGGTGGGAATTGGAGTTGAGTGCATGGGCATAACATTCGAGTGGGAATAACAGTGAAGTGATGTTCCGAGCGAGCCGTTCATTGATTATGTTCCCGCGGGCAGGTAACGAATTTGGATGAAGGAAACCACGTTGATTTTTATATTGCTTGAAACTTGTAAACTGACACGAGAAGCCAGACAAACTAATTACGTTCAGTAGTACAAAATATTACATCTAATTCAAATTTCACATATGGATAATTTTAGATATAAGATGATCATTTAAATTGAGGTTCGCATGGTTCTAATGGCCTAGAAGGTAACGTAATTTCAGGCACAACTTTGAGTTACATGTTAAGAGTTTTTCATAATTGTTAAAGACTTTTGGTGCCGGAAGCACATCTCAAACTGATCTCAGCTAATTAACTAAAGAGTTAACGACTAACCAAAGAGTAAACGAGTAACGTGCAAACTGTACGTTCTAGATCTCTCAATGGCGGAGACATCTATGTGGGTAGCCACCACATGTGAGAATAATCGAAAAAATCAATAAATTAATAAATAACAAGGAAATTAATCATGCGTGGGAAGCACGAGCTGCAAGGTTGTAAAGCGAAGTACAAGGGTGAGCTTAAATAGAGAGGATTAGCAAATAGAAATAATTTATATGTTTTGAAAAGAATTGTAATATTTATAAATTTGAGTTGGATCTACTTATTGCTAATAAAGCGAGTATAAGACAAGAATTAGTATTAAACATTTTCCAGGAATAGGAACAACCTATAGGAACAAGGCTTCCACTTCTTAGTAATCTGGCGAAAAATTTGCGATCAGCACAAATAAAAGTAAAAATAAATACAGCAAAAAGACTGGACAATTTTTTCGGGGTAGCCCGGACGCCGATATTGCAGAAAAAAGGCACAAAATATTTCAAATAAATTTAGCAGCGGCTTGCGTCGAAGCGATGTTGATATTAGCGATGTTCTTGCTTGTGGTCACAGCACGAATGCCTGAACAAGAGGCGGGTGTCCGAATTGGTTAGTGTTTAGGAGTTAATATTTATTAATATATCAATCATATAGTATTAACCAGAACCTATTTAACCGAAACTTTGCAAATGATGCTTATATCATTCAATTCAAATCAAAATGATCCAAGTTGATCTGCCTCAGCGAGAAGTTATGCTGCAAAATATCAAAATTTTCGGCAGCAGGAGGCCGAATAAAATTAATCTGTCCATAGATTTTAGCATTTTAATTTAAAATAAACTTAAAATTAGGATTATTTTAGTTGTTACAGGTGCACGTGTGTGTTGAGTTGATGAATGAGAACTCCAGCAGATAATTCAGAGTATAGCGAATTTACGCGCGTAAATTCAGAATACTACGAGTAAAAACTGTGTATGAGAGGCAGAGAGCAGCAGCAGCAGCAGCAGCAGCAGTAGCAGCAGCAGCAGCAGCAGCAGCAGCAGCAGCAGCAGCAGCAGCAGTGCTATAGCATCTGGTATTGGTTATTCCTGACAACTAAGAGGCACAGCTGCTGGTGGAGATCAATAATATGGGTGAAGAGCAGCAGCAGCAGCACAGCAGCAGTAGCAGCAGCAGCTGCAACAGAAGAAGCAGCAGCTGCAGCTGCAGAAGTCAGGTGCAGCACAGGATGCTGGGCACTTCAGGGCACAGTCTCGGCGCAGCTGTAGCAGCAGCTGTAAGTCAGCTCTTAAAGCTGCAACAGGTGACCGGGCCGCGCACCGCTGCAATTTACCGTTAACGACATCTTTGCTGGAGCTGGTGAGTTTAGACGATTAAACCTCAAAGTCTGTAGAAGTGTTGAACTATGAGGATATAAATGTATACAAAAAGTGTTCGTCCATTTATGGTGTCGGGGAAAATTCTAAATCTATTGTGTCTAAGTTACCGTATGGCTGAATGACAGAGATCGACTATTAACTGAAGAAAGTTGTCATAGGAAAATGCATATACTTCTTGAGTAACCTTTTTGGTTAAAATAAAGGCTGAATAGCTCTGGTTTGTGCATGAAGGATTATCTCGAATCGCGTTAGGAGAAACGTTTATATTCAATCTGGCTGCCCGAACGTTCCAGAGAAAGCCTGACTATTAGCAGTCAGTTTTGTAGCATTTGCAAAAGCTTCAGAGATTATTCATTTACCGGAAATAGTGTTTTTAACCAGTGAAGATCTGGTAATACGTCCTATGACAAGATCCTTACAATTCGGCTGCTTGACCGACATTTTTCGAACATGTATCAAGTTTTTTACGCCTGAAAATTGAGCGCGTTCTCGAATCGTTTCCATGAGAAGTAGCTTCTGAAATTTGTCTCAAGTTTTAAATTCTTTTTGTTTCTAAAAATTGAACACTTTAGCGAATGAACGGTTTAGAACTTACGTACTTGTAAATGGATCGTTGTTCAGATTTGGATCGTTGGGTAAACATCAGTCCAGCTGAAGTCTTGACGGTATTTATAAATGGTCCAAGTTGTTGTCAAAACATTTTGATGATAAAATTTAGAGGAAAGACGATCGCAGGTTTCATATTTACTCGAAATTAAATTTTGGCTTAGACGTTAATTAATTAACGCTTCGTCTGGCGAAGCTTATATCGTCCTTTGGAATAGTTAATTGCATTTCATCCACATAAGGATCCTGCAATTTTATAAATATTACTTACTTTTACCGCTTATTAACGTCATCAACGAACTCTTGTTAATAATGTTGTATTAAAACAAGGGAGTCATGACAGCAGGGATAATTGGTAGCTCAACTGAATTACTATATATATAATTGCGTAACTGAATTGCTATGTATACGTCACTGAATTACTATGCATGAGAATAAATTCAAATTCTGGATGACAGCTAAAATTCTTCTAGTTTTGGTGCACAACAGATCACCATAACCAAGGGTTTAATGACGGAGATTATACTGTGACTGCAACTTAATATTTGTAAAGCTCTCCTTAACAAATCTTAAACACATTTAAATGTTGTGCCAAGCGTTTGCAACAATTATTTAGAATAATGACTGTAAATAACTGAATATTGAGCCCCAAAGGAGTCTGAAGTCCTAGAAAAATGAGCACAATTTAAGTTTATGTCATGTTTTCTTGTAAGCTAGGGGTTATTATGGAGGCAAGACATTTACCATCAGTTATACAAATTAGGAAACAAAAATTTGGTTATTAAATCATTTTGCTCATCACATCGCAGTTCAGAAATACATCAACGATCAATTTTCGATTTCTTTATTAACACAGGATCTACCCATCACCAATACCTTTATCATTACCCTCAGATTGCTTCATGCTTCTCAGTCTATTGATGTTAATCAGCAAAAAACAGAAAATTAATACTTTTTGAATCATTATGACTTTAAATAAATCGATTAAAATCTACATGCTTTAATGGAGATACGTTTGGCTAATACTGTCGTGGATGTAACTATGTTTGTTATTATGTTTATCAGTGTTCATGATAATTTATAACCTCTATTGCGTTCAATATTATTAACTTAGTAATAATGTCATGAACTTCCTTCTGAACATGGATCAATTGTCGCCACTGTGCCGTGCCCCGATTAGGCTCAGATCTGTAGAGGCTTTGCAGTGACAGCGCGCGTGTTCCTCCAGCGCAATCTGGTGCCGCGCGTTTAAGGGTACGCACACAGTGAAAGCAGGTTTGCCCGCGCGGGCAAACCTGCTCCAACCTGCCACAAGAATGAACATAGGATAATAATGTAAGTGTTCACAGTGAAAGCTCATCACATCCCAGTTCAGAAATACATCAACGATCAATTTTCAATTTCTATCATTAACACAGGATCTTACCATCACCAATACCTTTATCATTACCCTCAGATTGCTTCATGCTTCTCAGTCCATTGATGTTAATCAACAAAAAAAAATATCACAGAAAATTAATACTTTTTGAATACTTTTGACTTTAAATAAATCGATTATAATTTACATGCTTTAATGGAGATACGTTTGGCTAATACTGTCGTGGATGTAACTATGTTTGTTATTATGTTTATCAGTGTTTATGATAATTTATAACCTCTTTCACGTTCAATATTATTAACTTAGTAAATAATGACATGAACTTCTCGTTATTATTTTTAGCAATGTTTATGATAATTTATAACCTCTATTATGTTCAATATTATTAACTTAGTAATAATGTCATGAACTTCCTTCTGAACATGGATCACTCGTCGCCGCTGTGCCTTGCCCCGATTAGGCGCAGATCTGTAGAGGCTTTGCAGTGACAGCGCGCGTGTTGCTCCAGCGCGATCTGGTGCCGCGCGTGTTAGACAGTGTTAAGCTTAGACGAGTTAAGCTTTGTTTGGGCGGTACTGAGCTTAGACGTGTTAAGCGTGCTTTGTTTAGGCGGTACTGAGCTTATAGACGTGTTAAGCGTGCTTTGTTAGGGCGGTACTGAGATTATAGACGTGTTAAGCGTGCTTTGTTTGGGCGGTACTGAGCTTATAGACGTGTTAAGCGTGCTTTGTTTGGGCGGTACTGAGCTTAGACGTGTTAAGCGTGCTTTGTTTGGGCGGTACTGAGCTTAGACGTGTTAAGCGTGCTTTGTTTGGGCGGTACTGAGCTTATAGACGTGTTAAGCGTGCTTTGTTTGGGCGGTACTGAGCTTAGACGTGTTAAGCGCGCTTTGTTTGGGCGGTATTGAGCTTAAACATGTTAAGCGTGCTTTGTTTGGGCGGTATTGTGCTTAGACGTGTTAAACGTATTTTGTTTCGGCACTGTTGAGCTCATTTCGTTCTGTCAGTACTTATCTAAGACGTATTTAGCGCATCATTTGGCAGTACAGAGCTGCGTCACATTAAGAGTATTTTGTCTTGGCAGAAGTGAGCTTAGACGTATTATCAGATGTATCGAGCTTTGACGTATTAAAGGAGTTTCGTACATTCCCTAACAAAATTTAGAGTCGCCCATGCTTCGAGAAATCCAAATCAGAAGCTGCCGCGTCTATAAATTTTTATTAGGTGTGAGCGCTTAACAGTATTGAGCATAAATGTTCTTAAACGATTTTCGAGGTGCGTGTTTGGAAATAGCGAGTTTAAAATAATACATTTATTTATAATATGTTTCAAAGAAATCTCCCGATCTGGAACAAATTTTATCTGAGGAGGTGAATTAATTTCCTCCGTGTTAGCTGCCTAAAAATTCTATTTGATTTGAATGCAGGAATTCATTTTGGAACATCGCTCGTTTTCTTTCTAATTCCTCATAACAACAAATATGTCTCAAGTTTTCTCGCAGTTTAGTTCCAGATTTCATCGTAAGTTTACAGGAAAATTATTTTGACTTTTTCGACTCTTTCATTATGTCCTGTATGAAATTAAATGCATGTTGAATTTATTGATACTGCCCCAATAATTTCAATACATAAACACCATTGTTCATTTAACCGCCATCAGGCTCTGCTCAAGACTGATGTGAGTGGGAATTATTTGCACGGCAATGTCAGCCATCACCATGCACGGCAATGTCAGCTATCATCATGCACGGCAATGTCAGCCATCATCATGCACGGCAATGTCAGCCATCATCATGCACGGCAATGTCAGCCATCATCATGCACGACAATGTCAGCCGTCATCATGCACGACAATGTCAGCCGTCATCATGCACGACAATGTCAGCCGTCATCATGCACGACAATGTCAGCCGTCATCATGCACGACAATGTCAGCCGTCATCATGCACGACAATGTCAGCCGTCATCATGCACGACAATGTCAGCCGTCATCATGCACGACAATGTCAGCCGTCATCATGCACGACAATGTCAGCCGTCATCATGCACGACGATGTCAGTCGTCATCATGCACGACGATGTCAGCCGTCATCATGTCAGCCGTTTCCCCTCCGCTGTGCGCTGAAATAAATGATAGCCAATTAAAATATGTTGGGTCACGGGCCCATAGCGGGTTTCTCGCTAAGTATGGCAGATATTGGTCCGTGTTCTCTACCGCTGGTCGACAGTTTCACTGGGGTGAAGTGTACGGCTCTACGTTTTGCTAAGAGTTTGCGTTGATAAGTTACTCGCAAATAACTGTTTTAGCCCAAATAAAAGTTTTTCTCCTTCTAAATAAAACTGTTTTCGATTACTGTAAATGGAGCTTCTGAAATTACTGTGAATTACATTTTAAAAGTAATATTTGTAGGGATAATTTTGAGTTCAAGTCTAGACTATTATCTTTTGAAATAAAATGTAGACACGATATAAATTGAAATGATACATAGTGGGGCAACGGGCCCACGCGTGTCACGGGGCAAAGCGCCCATGGTGAAGTCTTGTGTTATACATCATTAGATTTGTCTCAATTAGCTTTTCAAAACTATGACTCGCTCTTTGAATTACAAATTACACTTCACATTGCATGTTTTTTTTATTTGCCGCCTCAAGGCAGCAGGTTCTAGTTTCTAGTTATGCGTATTTGACCCCTTATCGAGTTCTTGACTCGATCGAGCCAAAAGTGGATTTCAGCCAACACCAATGAGCCAAAAGTTGATGAGTTTTTATGGTGTTAGCTGAAATCACGATTAAGTACGAATTCCCATCACATAATATCTGGATTATGGACATAACTGGAACGAAATTTTTTTTATCAACTAAATATATTTTTTCTAGTCAAGGAAACATTTTTTCATGGCAAGAATGAATTTTTATCGTAAGGATATATTTTTCAAGTCATGGATATATATATTTTATGAATGAAATATTTTTTTTCACGTCAGTGATAAATTTATTAAGCCAGGAACATATTTTTTTCAAGTCAACGATATGATTTTTCAAGTTGTTAATAAAAGAAGGAATGCCATATTTTTTATTACATTTCATTATTTTTAACTGTAAAGTGTTGTTTTATCATTTTTAAACGAAAAATATGCAATTGTGGTATAGGTGGGTGGGCGCCTTGCCCCCAAGCCCATTGGCCCATTGTCCCAGGTTTGGGGCAACGGGCCCATTTTGACACTCTTTACAAAATAGTGTTTCATTGAAAATTGAATAAATCTAAAGGTGTCTAATTCACATCATACATTCCTCATTAGTTGTACCTTTAAACAAAACAAAGAAACACCTCGTATCAATTAAAACTTCATCAAAAATTTAGTTTAAAAAAGGGGGGCCCGCTGCCCCATGTTTCCCTACTATGTACGTGTCTAGCCGATCGCGGTACATGGATTTAAGATTGATATGAAAAATTATTTGGACTGAAATAAATGTACGGGACTCACGCATGTTTACCATATCAAATTCTTTTCATTATTTTACACAATTTCTCGCTGGTATTTCGGGTAAGGCCATGTACCTCACCCCGAGCTTGTAGCCATGAACCTCCCTGTTTCCGAGTAAAAAAAAATACAGAAATACTTTGAAGGTACCCGACATAAGTTAAGAAATTATTACCCTTGATGAAAAGTGACCGGGCTTGAGAAATGCATATATGTCTGGCTGCCGGGTTCGTGAGACACTATAATAACCCCGCGCTATGACAGTCTCTTCAGTGCCACCAAGTGACAAATTCTGGAAAGATTTCAACGTAGTTTGGCTAACTCACTGATTTCAAAGATTTCTTCAAGCCAAAGGCTGCCAAGTGAATGGAGTGATAATTGCTCGTAATTGCGTGGCTCGGGGAATTTGAGTGGACGGAAAAAGGGTCAACGTAGCTTGACAGGATCGCACTTCTGTTCGAACCATTAAACCACGAGTTTTGAGGATCATCCAACTCATATGATCTTTACTTTATGCGGACGAACGTTTCATTTCAGATAGAAAAATGAGTTAGTGTTTTTTTCGCTAACTTAATTATTATTGCTGTCAGATTTGTGCTTTATTAGCTTGATTCCTGCGAAGAAGTTACAAAAGTCTTACGTGATTATATGCGACATGCTGCATTACAGTTACTATATTATAAAAATTACAACTATGACCTTACAAACCTACTTATAAAAGAATTTGCTGAACTATGATAACATTATCAAGCAACATTACATTAAGCCCAGGAATGTGATATGATCATTGATTGATTTTTTGTCGTTTATTAACTACAAGGATAGATCTCCGAGAAATGTTCGTGTTTCCATTACTGAATATCTAATTTACGATCTAAATATCGAAAACATTTCTGTATTATTTAAAAATTTACACTACACTTGATTCTTAGAAATTGACAGGTTTCTTTCATTTTAGAATTAAATATTTATTTTGTAAGATGCGCTCATAAGGCATGCATTGAAGACGTATTTTCGAAATTTGGCTATCATATATTTCTGCAAAAGATGCACATATTTTTTTCTTACAGGAAAATATGGCAAATTTAAATGCTACACTATGACAGTTTGTCTGCTGGAAGTAAGGTAAAGTATTTCTTCCTTCAGAAAACACATTTTGATCGAGTAAGGTAAAGTATTTCTTCCTTCAGAAAACACATTTTGATCGAGTAAGGCAAAGAATTTCCTGCTTCAGAAAATACCGTAGAGAAGTTTCTCTACTATCTGAGGTATCGCTATGAGGCTACGTAACTATGAGGCTACGTAGGAGGCTGTAAAATCATTGCCGCCTCAAGGCGTAGATTCTACAGAATATAGTAGTAGAATATAGTCATGGTTGAACTATATAAGGTTGACCCACGAGGATTTCCATCTTTCAGTTCAGCTTTCTTGTTACGTCACTGAGATCGAGAAACGTAAACCAACCCGTCATTCCCATGACGGATTGGTTGACTGGCTTGATCGCATTTCGGTGATTGGTTAATGCCCGTGACGTCACTGAGATCAGCGACGTCACAGGCGAACAACAAACTACATCAGCAAAAATGAACTTCTCATGGGTCAACCTTATACCAGTTTAACCATGAGGCTGCCTTTCGAACATCGGAAATCGTGATCAGGCGCTGAGGGATGGCAGAACGATGGCTGATGCACGAAGAGCTTTGATAACGCATGATTTATTATGTATTATTGAAAGTTGTGTGTGCCTGTTTTAAAATATGTTAGGATTGTTGGCGATAAAAATATAGTGGGGCTCTTCTAGCATGTGTCCACGACAATTATCGTGTCGAAAAATTATTTAGGCATAGAATTTTCTAGTTTCTTTTTGTACCGGAATTACATGACATCAAAAAAAGACATTGAATTGTATTTTTAAAACATGCAAATTTCATTAAAAAATGAAATGAAGTTACATTTTAATGTAAAAAGCTGGATTTAAATGTAAATTCCATGCTAACTGATATATTTTTAGTTTTAAAACTATTTACTGCAAATGGAATGAGGCTATAGAGGCTATTCGGGCGGGATAAATAGATTCAGAATGAGGATGTTCGGGATGACGGGATTCAGGATGAAGGAATTCTGGATGACGGGATTCAGGATGACGGGATTCAGGATGAAGGAATTCTGGATGACGGGATTCAGGATGACGGGAATCTTATGTTGTGGATATTCTCTATCCTGGGCAGCGCCGGGCTAACCTGATAGATGACTATAAAAGGGAATTATTCGTTTGAAGTCGCGCAACTGTCCATCGCTCTCCTCACTTACCAAATTTGTCTTAAGAAGCCAATAACCAAATAACGAATTTATCTAATCAATTAATAGGAATAAATAGTAAATCAATTTTTTAGTTATCTAAGCTCTCTAAATTCTTCTCATACATCGTTCTCCTGCAACTAAAATGAAAACTTATTCTAGCGGCTGTGTTCAGCCTAAGGTCGAACATACAGTCAAGCCTCAAAGACAAGAGAAATTTCATCACATAACAAAACTCTTAACTTTATTGTATAAAAATAATGCCAGCAGGTATAAAGACATGCGGAGGGAAAAGATTACCTGAGATTAAGGGAGACAAAATCGTGGGGAAGAAAATCAGCTTCTCGATTGGTTCTGCTTTTGTATGCATTCTGCGGCGCGCGAAATCGCGGAGTTGAGATGGCGACTGTATATGTGGCTAACATGGTTGGGTTTCAACTTTCAACATCACGATTTGAGTATAAATGATGAAAATATTGAACACTGATATATTAATGTAAATATTTTGAAGCTCGTTGTAATAATAAATTGAACATAAAATCAATCGGGAAATTTTCGAATATTGAAAATTTTGACATTCGTTGATGTTCAATCCCATCTGTGTGTGTATCGCATCGTAAATTTAAACTCAATTACAAAATTCGTCATGTAAAACTATCCGTGACACAGTAAACGTTTTTGTCTTTAAAAATTCTTGACATAAATAAAATGGTTCCCGAATATTTCTAGAACACACAGCGCAGGCAACGATTTTAAATTACTTAAATATTAATTCAAATATTCATCTGAATGGATTCATCGTCAGTATTAAATAGCAACGACTTAAAAGAGTTGCTGTGTTACTAAGTTAATTTTTAGAACTATTCTGCAAATATTGGTGCATACTTTTGGAGGTCTCTTATTACTTCTTATAATCTTTGATCAATATTGTGCCTTATTTTGATAATATTTTATGTTTCAAATTTCTTTAAAGAAATCAATAGAAACTTGAAATTTAAAAAACCGAGAATATTCATAGATTACGAATGCAGTAGTACTACATATAAGCTCTTACTCTTATAATATACTAAAGATATTAAGAACTTAAAGATAGCTCACAACATTCACACATGTGGAGTTAATATATCGTTGGTCCTCAGAAACTGTACCATCTACTGACAACGACATCGGTACTATAATGTAGTCCATGCCACGTTTACACTATAGCTAAATCGTTGTCTCTGGAGACCACTAAAAATATTGAAAAATTTGTCGTTTAAATGCTATCTTACCGTAAATTTCCGAGTTACATAGCAATCATAATTATTCATTGAAAAAGCTTGACTTGAAAATTTAACTCAATAGTATCAGCCTGAATATTGTCAGCCTCAATAGTATCAGCCTGAATAACATCAGCCTGATAAGCATCAGCCTGAATAGTAGCAACCTCAATAGTAGCAGCCTGAATAGTATCAGCCTGAATAGTATCAGCCTGAAAATATTAGTCTGAATAGTATCAGCCTGAATAGTAGCAGCCTGAATAGTATCAGCCTGAATAGTATCAGCCTGAATAATATCAGCCTGAAAAGTATCAGCCTGAATAGTAGCAGCCTGAATAGTAGCAGCCTGAATAGTATCAGCCTGGATGATATCAGCCTGAATAGTATCAGCCTGAATAGTATCAGCCTGAACGAATTCGAAAGTCCTCATATGAACGGAAGAAAGAATTTGAAGGGCAAGTTATCTAATACGTGTCGCCAATGGACTCAAGGACTAAATTCTGAAATTAATTCTGTCGACAACTTTTGCCCGAAGCTCTCTGTGCTATAAATTCCGATATTCACGAGTTTGTTTCCATAGTAACCAAAACCGAACAAAAAGGAGAAACGTGATGTTCCATTTCCAGTGACTGATCTTTAATTAAGGAAAGAAACTATCGTCGCTGTTGTCTGCAGCATCGCAGGTGCCGATCTGTGCTGATTATAATCTAGCTTTCTTTTTAGATCGCAAGGCAAGACGCCATCATATGTGATCAATAAACCTGAGGTAAGAACTCTCCCTTTACCTTTGAAGTAAACAGTTAGCGCTTTGACTCCTGAAATGAATCTAATGAAGGTCAGACTGTTCTGTTTGTGAGGCTGGAACTCAAGTGGCGCAATCAGACATTTCACTGAAGAGACGCGGATCTCAGGGCTCTTAATTCAGCTGCTGTCCTGGCGAACAAAGGTTTATGACGCAGATTTATTTATAATTACCTAGCTTTCTAAGCTTAATACCTAATTAATTTTACTTCCAGGGGGGGTGGAAACTCGAGCTTTTAATTTTTGTTGTATGATTTTAAAACGGATAGTACTATTTTTCCGTGTGGTTGTCAAGCGTATATATATATATTAGGTATTACATCTGGAATTATTTCATAGAAGTCAATAACTATAGCAGGAAAAACACTTCAAACAGGAATGGATCTTTGAAGGTTTTATTGCTGTTAGGGGAGCTCAGGACAGTGCCAGTGAAGCGTCAGTGAATGGTGTTTGATTTATGACACGTGGGTATTCACAATTGGCATCTGACGGCACCTCGATCACTCAAAGCAAAATTATTTTCATTCGTGTGACTTTCCAATTGTGATTGGAAAGTTTGGTGAGCAAGGGTTTTCATGTCATCAAAGCTTCAACGGAATCTAACTTGTAAGACGCTCGTTAGTCTGTAAAGCTCCATCACTGGGATATTGAAGGAATATATCTTCCATAGGTGGCTTTGAGACGATGCCTTTTGCTAGGCATATTGCACTGACCTAAGGACGACTGACAGAACACGGAAGCGCAGCCGTGCACCACCAATTTTGTGCACCAATAAGCCCTGAATCGAACGCCTTGGATCTTTCCTGACATCCACCAATCAGCCGTGAATCACTCGGCTTTGTCTTCCTCCGGCCTCGCATAGAACCTGCCGTGCACCACCAGGCGGCGGATCGAATCTGACTTCCGGGCATCGTTAAATTACGTAACTTTACGTTCACCGCATCTGAGGTTAGGTTTCAGCTAGCATAGTTCTGTTCCAAAATTTATCGTCCTTCGGCAAGTGGCCGTTCGACCGAGGGCTAGTTCGACCCACGGCCTAGATACGGACGGCTTGAAGTGTTGAAGGCTACGTTCCGGAAGGCAGGAATCATGATGGTCCATTACATCCAGGGCAGTGGAGGTCTTTGGCAGGCGACCCACAAAACACAGCTGCGGTCGTAGTTTCGCTTCCAGCAGCAGTCTTAACTCGAATCTCGCTTAAATATACTTAGCTGCTGCATTTTCGTCTGTGATTGAAGGGCTTAGCTTGTACAGAATGAGCAAGACGCTGCTTGATGATAAAATTTTTAGCATCACTCTCTTTTTCAGCAGCACATATATAAACAACGACCAGATGTTAATGTGTTACCTATAAGATTTGTTATAAAATTCCCAATGCTATTCATATTGGTTCTTACTTGCAATGAGCCTTTTATATAAGCAGGGAATTTAACAGGTTGTCAAGTAGGACCAAATATTAAAGAAAATTCATTTCAGAGAAGCGTTTGTAATCTCGGCAAATAACGCCATAGTTTTTTTTATCCCAATAATCAGGAGGTACGTGAATGGATATTTGGGGTTACTGAGGACAGCACAAAAACGAAGTTGAACGATTATCTTTAATTACAGGTATTGAATTTCTACTGCAATTACAAAGTCGTGAGGCTGAGATTTTCGGATCATTCATCCAGTCAATTCTAGACTGAAGTGAACTGGAAGTATCCGCTCATTTGGGCAAAGATCTTTGTATGTCATGCATCCTTTCGTATTTTCCCGCATCGTGTCCTCTGAAGCGACATCACAAGCGTCAGTTCGAACATGAACATGATTTACGAGTGGCAGTCTCAGCCAAGTTTTGAGAAGTTGTGCTGAGCACAATAACGTTAGCAGCATTGTTGCTGCTAACGCTGGGGAAAAGTACGGTGTTCTTAGCAGATTGCAAAGGAAACGAAGTTTACGTATTAGGTGGGTTATTACTTACAACTGAAGTTCGACTTGTGATTTTGATTCATGTAATGCAAATACAATTTAGTTATACACTACTTTGAACAGAACAAAAATTACCTTCATATT
This sequence comes from Hyalella azteca, assembly GCF_000764305.2. NCBI lineage: Eukaryota > Metazoa > Arthropoda > Malacostraca > Amphipoda > Hyalellidae > Hyalella > Hyalella azteca. The sequence goes on from NW_025947563.1 coordinate 35,468, forward strand.
ATTGATTATGATGCATTTTAACACGTCCTCAGTACAGATGAAGAAAAATTAAAATGTTATTTGCGAAAATAATTTGATTTGTTTTTCAGCGAAATGTGGGGCGCGCACATTTCTATATGAGTGGGTATTGACAAGAATATTTTGATAATCATTGCTTTAAGGGGACCGTCTACCCCTAAATTTTCAATGTTGGCGTTTTCCGGTTTTTGTACTCATCTTAAAGCTTACTTTCTGACGCTTCGAACAGTACCAGAATCATCTCTCTACGTCGAAAAATGATTTCGTGACAGCTCCCTAAAGGGGGGCGGTTTCGAGGGCCCTTCAGTAAAGTCTATGGGATTAATTCGAAGGCTGGACACACTAAAAAGGAACGTCTGACGTAAAGCGGCTAATTATGGCATTATCCGGTTCTTATACTCATCTTAAAGCTCACTTTATGACGCGTCGTACGGTACCAGAACCATCTTTCTACGTGCACTTTGACGTACACGACGCGCCGTGGAACGGGGGGCGGTATTGGGCGGCCTTCACCAATTCCTATGGACGTAATTGGAGAGCAGGACTATAAAAAAGCATGCTGCCGCCAAAGCAGTCAGTGCCCATCATGACAGCGAGGTGAGAGGTTCCAGTCGCTCTATTCCTTGCTGACTTGGTTTGAGGCTTAGTTACGGTATCTAGGCTACGTTACGACTCTTTTACGTCCCTTTACGTGCCGCGCGGCCGTTTTTTGGGCCTGGTGTAAACCTCCTATTGCTCTCACGGCAAACCTATCTCCTCCTACAGTTTTCAAGCTACAGCAATGAGACATATACCATTCGATTCTAACATCATTTTTTGAAATTTGTGTATGGTTCGTCTTATATATGGGGAAGAAGGGGGACGTGCAGTAAGGCGTATCAGTGTATCGTGCAGTAAGGCGTATCAGTGTATCGTGCAGTAAGGCATATCAGTGTACCGTGCAGTAAGGCGTATCAGTATATCGTGCAGTAAGGCGTATCAGTGTATCGTGCAGTAAGGCGTGTCAGTGTATCGTGCAGTAAGGCGTATCAGTGTATCGTGCAGTAGGTTTAGGCTTATTTGTCCGAGTGCTTAATGCCGATCCTGAATATCATGACAGTTGACAGAAAGCAAAATATAAAAATACAAGAAGTCTTATCTAGATAAAATGACACTAGATTGAATTTAGGGATTTTTGGAGATTTGAATTTGCCAATTCCTCTTTCTTGAGTGTTGCATGAGCCTGCTATCAGTCCAAGGTGAGTTTCACTATTTAATTACTGTAAACAAATTTGGTCTTTGATGAATAGAAGGCTACAAGTTCGTTAAAAATTAGTTTTTTTTTGCATTAGGTTATTTTTATTTTTCGCAGGTTATTGCATGTTAAACGATGCCCGTAAACTCTCTGGTATATATTGTTATTAGATCAATCAGCTTTGGCGATTTACATGGCAAGGCTGAACGAAGACGCAAAAGTTACCAATGCAGCGTGAAATTTACTTTGATGTTCTGAATGGCAATGCAAAAAAATGTTGTGAATGTGGTTGGCTACAGATTAGAAAAGTTTGACGACCAAATTAGGAAAAATAATAAAAATTACTGTAATATTTTAATTGATAACGCTAATTATAGCGTTATACAGTTTTCTTGCTGATATTCGTGAACACTAAATTTATTATAGACTCCGGGTTTTCTAAATCATTGCTTCAGTTTATGTAGAGTAGCTATTTGAATGTCTCTATTACTAAACGAAAATTCAGAAACGGATCTGTAGATGGCGTCAGTCATGGAAAGTAGCCGTTGTTTAAATCCCAACTCTGAACCTACCAAAATATTGTTAGTGAATGTTACGCACGACAGAAGACTATTCCGCACGAAAAGTAGAGTTCTGAATATATTGATCAAATGTCAATTTAATTGTTATCTATTGTGTCTTTTATTTAGGATTGCTAGTATGCTGCTGCATATTCATAAACAATGTGGCGTGTATATTCTTATACAGTCAGTGATCCAGATGCTGATTGATAATATAGAAAAGTCTACCCTCTACAAACAAGGTAATTTCTAATTTTACATCTTAGAAAACGAAAAAATTGATGATAAGCAATCTAAATGTGAATTCGAAGCAATGGATTGAACGTGTTTCGACACTGCTGGTTCAAATAATTTAAAAACAGTGAAAACTTGAATGTATATTGAGGTTATTTTATAAACAATTGAATGTTATTAGTTAGACCTCAGAGTGCCCCATAGAACCTGCAGCTCAAAAATGTTTCAAGATTTCAGGTATAGCAATATTTTTTACACGAAGTTTAGCTTGTGATTTCTGATTGTGTATTTGCGAGACATGTACTGTTTCCAAAATTAAAGCAAGACAGAATTTTAATGTCTAGAAAACCGAAAAAATTTTGACAACAAGCACATCCCAGAAGCCGTAGCTCTGTTAACTCTCTACCGCCACTCTCNATTTGCCGGTGAAGATAAGGAAGCAAGTAAACGAAGCAGGACTAAGCCGAAAGATAATTTTCCTCAAAACCTTGCGTTTTGATCAGGTTATTGGTCAAATGAAATTTATAATAAAAATATGATGCATCGATGCAAATTTAATCATAGTTTCATGTTTTTATCGCATTTTCTCATTTATGGAAAAAATGCACTATTGTGCTCGCCATGTCCGTCTGTATGTCTGTCCGTCCGTCCGTGTCCTCAAGTTTACGTCGACGAGAAAATGCGCTTTCTGTCACTCACTGCAGTGAGTACTGAGTTATATATTTTTTAATTTTTCTTTGAAATTCATGTGTCAGCTGGTTGTAAAACATAATTATTCACATTTATTATTGAACTAATTATTATTAGTTCAATAATAATTATTCATAATTATTCGCACTATTTATTTCAGTTCACCATTGAAATTTTATTTAGATGTGTTTAATTTGTTCGTGAAACGCCAAGTTTTCGGAAAATAGTTACACAGCAGCATTTACATTCTATAATTATTAGCTAATTGATTGAAAAGAAGCTTTGAATCAAATTTCTCCGGCTATTCATGTTCTGTGCAGTGTTTTATATGACTATATCCCCAAAATGGGCTAAATTTACTATACAGCCCCAAAATGGATACTAATGGACTTCACTTCCTGAGAGCCAAAGAAAATTTGGTTTCAATTGCACATTTAAATTGTAGAATTCAATCACTATAGCATATTTTCCTTTTCAGTACATATTAATTGAGTCTACGCCCGTCAGTATAGTAGAATGGAGAGTCTATATAAGTTCACTGTTCAAGGACAGTCCCATGGAATTTTATAATTCATGTCTCAAGTGTTGTGACAGTTTCCACCGATGTTTCCATCTTTGAAAATGATGATGAAAAAATGCGATTTGAAAATAATTTGTCATGGTACCGCAACTATATCTAGAGATTACATCACGACTAAACGGTGATCATAGAATTTTCTTTCTTTCTCAGAGACTCTAAAGAATGTTCAGCAACTGGCGGTAAATTTCATATTAGCTCATAATATCAATTTTTTATAGATTAGCTCATAATTTTTTTAATTAGCTCATATTTTTTTTTTCATTTCAACTATCACAAGATTTTTCGCCGTTGCCATCTATATAATCTAAATATATGAAAGATTTAATTTATGATGCCACCTTTTGATGGAGAATTTAATGCAACATCGTATCGGTATCAACAAGTATGAGCGATACAATACGGAAGTATCAACAGTGCACACTGAACAGTTTTGAAATCGGCAATTTCAAGCGCGCTTCATCGGCTGTATACAAATCTGCTGGCCTTGACGGTAAAGAAGCGTTCATTCCTTTCTTTGTTTTTTTCATGAAGAAAAATATAATTCGTTATAAAGGTAGCTCGTTATTTGTTAGATACCATATAGATCTTGCCTGCTGTTTAAGTACATTACAGCTCTACTCATCCATTCAATTCTTATTTTAGTCAGAAATTCGAGCAAAATATTGCCATATTGCGTACCCATCTTGTAATCATTTTAATTGATCAAGGTCACTAATAAGTGCCATACGGGCTGCGCATGGCGGTCCGGAATGAAGTGAGTGTAGCTTGCTCTAGTTCAGTAGCAGGAATGTTTACCGATGGTTGGGTTAGAAGTGCTGGTATTATTGGGCTGGGCTGTCAAGGGCACTTGATAACAAGGCCATTAGAGACAGACTCGCTGTCGAGTGTCTTGTTAGCATCACAGTCAAGCCTTCAGCTTGCATACTGCTGGTAGCCAATACTAGATTTGTTTCATCCTAATAATAATGACTTTGATCATAATAATAATAGAATAATAATATTAATAATAAAAAATATAACTCAGTAATCACTGCAGTAAGTGACAGAGAGCACATTTTCTCGTCGACGAAAACGTGAAGTCACGGACAGACGGACAGAAAGACGGACATGACGAGCACAATAGCGCCTTTTTTCCATAAATGAGAAAATGCGCTAAAAATGTTTCCATAATTATGCACCTCAATGTAATTTTTTATGACAGTTTAGGGAAACTTTCTGGTAACCAGGGATACTTTGGGTAACAGGATTCGTTACAATTTAACAGTTAACGTCATAGACAGTGCAGCGAAATTTCTGACTGGGACTAATGTTATTTTATTTCAATCTTTAGAAAGTTCGGCAATTAGAGCAGTATTCTTAAAATAATAAACAATTTTATAGAGCTAGCGCGTTGATAATATGTAAGATTGTATGTTATTGATGATCTAATATTATAATATTGAAGTTATCTAGATGTATTGATGTAAACAATCACATATGGTAATGGACTGCACTTGTATTTTCTGAAGGTTTACAATTAATATAAATATAAGCAGTCACGAAAAATAAATACCTTACTGTCAACACGAGTTTCTATTATAAAGTTAAAAAAACTAACAAATCGTTGCAACTTCTTACCATATTTGTTGCAGAGCAGTTTTAAAAAATGTGACGCAATTATTATTGCTCTGTGGCTCAGGTGGCATGCGTTGGGCGGGCAATAATGAAAGTATGAGACAGATTAGTTGAATAATGGAAGTTATTTTTTTTTTGTAGATTTAATGTGATTTATTCCCCTGGAATATTCCCAGAGTTGCTCCTCGTCTGAATTTGAAAAGAATAAAATTCAAAATAAAATCTTGAACAGAAGGAAAAGAACGCCCTTGAAAATATTTTTTGTTCGTCAAGTTTGGTGAGGAAAGTTCGAAGGTATTGAAATAATTTATTGAATTTCCTCACCCATATGCGCAGCAGCTGAAAGTCGTTCTCAGCCTTAGAGAAAGTTTATTTATTCTTTAGTATAAATTGAACTTCATAATAAAACATTAATATCAAATGTGGCTTCTCAGAGAAAGTTTAACACTTTACATTGCAAGAAATTTTAGGCTTGATATGAAATTCCAGGCTTACACTGTAAGAAATTCCAGGCTTGAAATGACTTACTATTTTTGGTCCGCAGGTTTAAGCATCCAGCGGCACGGCAACAGAGAAGTCAAGCACACATTCTGCGCCGCTGCGTTCAGCTTCATATTGACGGCACGCTGGAAAAAAGAAGAGCGTCTTAGAAATGGCGCTGAACGTCACAATTGAAGAGCCCTTCGGAATGACTTTCAGCGGGGATTTCAGTCCGTCGGATGATTTGAATCTCGCGACGAATGTCACCCAAAATGAATCCTTGCCTTACATTCCGATGGCTGATCGATCAGAACGCTTCTTGGTACCGATACTTTTTGCACTGATATTTTTAGTTGGCGTCATCGGGAACGGCGCTCTAGTTTATTTCTTTTTTAAATATCCCCAAATGCGGAGCGTGCCCAACACATACATCTTATCGCTAGCCTTCGGAGATATTCTTGTTCTCTTGTTTGCTGTCCCGTTTGTGTCTATTGTGTTCACGTTAGAAGACTACCCATTTGGTGAGATAGTGTGCAAGATGCAAGAAACCATGAAAGATATTTCTATTGGAGTTACACGAGCCCTTCACTCTTACTCTGACGCCGTCACGCGAGGTTGCCACCGTGCCTCCTTAGTAGTTCCTTATAAGTGTTGTGATATCTATACACTGGGCCTTATTTTACGTACATGTTGACATCAAACTAATAAACTGAAACTCGGACCAGCATCACCCATTACCCTACCTCCATTTAGGGAAGCCTCAGTCAAATATAAAATCGTCAGCACAATATTAAACGAATGGTATTCCCCAATCTTCAGTGAGATTACTCAAGCTCCCTCAGTATTCCCTCAGACATCCCTCAGTTTCCCCTCAACTTCCCTCATAACTTTCAACTTAAATTATACGTAAACTATTGAATGTAGCAACCTCACGCTTGTACGCAGCAGAGAACACTTTAAAGTTGTCGTTTAAAGTTGTACGTAGTAGCAACCATCACTACGTGTCGTTTTACGTTCACTAGAACGAATCCTTTTTGGGAAGTAGGCTTGTGACAATATTGTTCCGGTTACAGGCGGTAGAGGGTTAAGCTGAGAGCTGGAGTTGCAAGAAAGCTAACGATATTTGTTTTCAAACATTGCTCGGAGTTTACGGAGACTTGAAATAAGTTAATTTCACGAGGCGACTTCAAAATAATAAAGATTGAAAATGCTCAAGCTTGGGGCATAATTTTACACGGAAAATCGCTCTAGATTCTAGAAGAATAGTAAACCTTGTAGGTCAAGCCGTGGACGTCGTACTGAAAAAGAGCCACAGTTCGTCTGGAGTCGTGGTCGGCACAGCAAGCGGTGAACACGTTTCTTGATGAGAGGTGTTTGGTAACTCATTTGATCACTCCTCAGTTGGTACTTGGTTTTAATGCTTCTAAAATTCACTTCAGCCTTGCGACAGATATTTTTCTAATCGACATCAGACTACAACTTGAAATTCTGATTCATGTCAAGAATTTATTTTTTAACCCCGAGAACTCAGATTACTTTTTCCAGGCATTAACTCTTCAGCCATGAAAGGTTTACTGGGACTCTTCCGTTCATTTCCTCCGTAGCATCTGCGAGAAGTTTAGGGCACACGCCTGACTTGCTTGGTATGAGCACTTGCTCATACTTCAGTGGAAGTCTTTTAAGAAGTTATTTTAATCGAAAAATTCCAGAGATTCATTGCCTCGTATTTATGATGCAAGAATGTATATAATGATAAATCTTAAAATTAGGAAAAATGAAGTAGCAAACTTGATTGACAATTGAATTTAAACCATTTTCTCTTTCAATTTATGGATCGTCTCCATCGCATAATTTAGATCACTTGCTTTACTTCATCACTTGATTACTTTTAATTTTTCTACTATATTGGATCAATGAGCTCTCTCTGTACTCGAGATAGGGGAGGCCTCCTTAATAGAAAGCCTAGAAGAGGGACAGAGCGTAAGTGACATGACCAATGGGGTAGGAGTAACAACAGGGCAACAGGACTTCCCGATTGCGGAGGAAACAGAAGTAGAAACTTCAAACGAGGGGAAAAAATTAAGCCGAAATAGTGAATAAAAAGTATACAAATTACCCAGATGGGAATAAACAGCAAACAAGAGGTTATAAAAACGCGAAAAGATATTTAGGCCAAATGAATGTGATTTTTCCTCGGGGCTTCGATGGTTATCTTAATGACGATCCGCACGCTTTAATTAAGGGAGATTCATTTAATCTGCACTGCTTGCTTTTATATAGAAGAATAATTTTGCAATTTTTGCGAATTTAGTTAAATTGTTTACGCTATTGCAATAAAACGTAAATTAAATTGTATCAAATTTTATTTTGATTTTTTTTGTCAATGAAAGCATTGATTGGGCATTGATGAAAGCAACAGCAGTTATTACAATCTAACCATGTTAGATTGTAACAATATTCAACGAATTTTTCGTTTTTTTTGGCGACTATGAGGCTACTTTGATGGGGACATAGTTTTAATCCCAGATTCACGGTAATTTTTTATTCAAATCACAAATAAACTTCGCGTGCCATCATGTTCTGATTGTTTTTATGGCATTATTACATTGTTCTTTACTTAAACTTCTACAGATTTAAGAGCCTCGATGTTTGTCAATCTCTAGAGACTGTATAGGAAGTTTTTGAGTGAAATTTAGAAAGAAAAAAGTCTTTGCTTTGTCATGTTGATTATGGAATTGCATTTGAAGAATGCATAAAAGGTTTTCCCTATCAAAACTCGCGCCAGTGATTTTATAAGCGAAAAAAACTTAGCTATTGTTGCAACAATTTACGCGACTTTATTGACCATGCATGTACTAAGAGAACTATTGTAATAATGACTGTAAGTCTGGTAATCAAAAGTTCCAAGAAATTAACCAAGTGGGAAAATATTAGGCACAGCTGAAAGCATTATTTTGAAGTAATAAGTGAAACGATTGCCGAAATTCTATTTCACTGTTCCTATTTCGACCCACAAAAAATATGCCTTAACGTGTTTGTAGTTACGTGATCTCAAATATTATCGTCTTACTTGTAATAACATGTATTGATCAGTAAACATCATTATTTAATCATTACAGCATTTTACTGATAGCGAGGTAGCCAATGATGTTCCACGTTAATTGTGTTCCCGATCCCTGAAGCCGGTTCCGTGGGGCTAAATTGTACCTCCATTAAACATTAATCAAAGGCATTAAAGAATTTATTTTGCCTTTAACAACATTCCCTTCGGTACAAGTTTCTCGCTTCGATTTTTGAAGATAGTTGTTGCGAATTATCTTCGACAGCATATAAATTTGAGAAAAAATTCAGTTAATGTGATGTCAACAGTTCCTACTTATAAAAAACACTTGTCGTTCCTACTTATTAAATAGGTAACTTGCCGTGTAAGATTGTAGAAATGTGCGGAAATGTCACAATTCTGACGTTAGCGTGAACGTTTTTTTTTTGGTATGTAATAACGTTTTATCTACGAGAGACTGATATTTAACACGTAGTAGGTTTCGTGTACGAAATGAAACTCTGAGTATTATTGCACCGTTATATTAACACGTGACAGGTCAGCAAGTTAGCCACGCATGCTACACTTCAGAGGAGTTTAAAAATAGAGACAAAGTTTTGCTCCAGCTGGTGCTATATCGCACTGCATTCAACGCTAAGCTCAGTTCACTGGGGGCGGAGGCCGTGTGTATCAACTATCAAGCAAATCAAAATTTTAGCATTGTAAGCTAAACAATTTTAATGCGATGTATACTAACGTAACAGAACAATTATCTCGTTTACAATATAAGTTTAAATCAGAAGGTTTTTAGAAATGATTTTGTATCAAGATTTAAATTAATGCTAATCTCAATTTTAAATTTCTGGGCGAGTTAAATAAATTTTTCGAATAAACCTATCATAAATATTTATCACATATGTGCATTACTAATAAAACTGATGTTTGTTGATCTTTATTAATAGCATGATTATATCATGGTATTAAAATATCACATATCATATCTCTCTTACTATAACACCTTACGTTTAGCTAGGACAAATATCATGCAGGACAAAAGAAATTATTTGAATGACTTTGTCGGCATGTGAATTGTCTGATGAAAAAATGTTCATTAAAAAAAGGAGACAAAACCAGTGAACCATTTTATCTGCAACACATCAGCTGTTTTTGTCTTTGTAGTTAGAGTTCAGCCTTCTTGACTCTCATACATTTTTCCATTCTCCAGTTGACATCATCTTTACATCAGACTTCTGTCCAATATTATAATTTATTTCAGAATTTCGGTTCTCGTTTTTTGCACTTCAGATTTCATCCTAATTACATAAAATTTTCTGTCAGCACTTCAGGGTGTCCAGTTCACTCGCTTCAAGCAAGCAGGTCCACAACCCGTCTTCTCATCAGCTCAAGCAATTCAGAAAACGTCGCTGCGATGTTCGTTTTCAACGTCTACGTTCTGCTGGTCGCGCAAAACTTTATTAAAAGACACATTATAATTGATAACAGTAAGTTATGCAAATACTTCCTTTCTCAATTTCTCCTTCACCAAAGAAAAAATTTTTTTAATCGTTTGAAAATTGGAAATGTAGCATTTAAATTAAATAATGTTATATAATGCAACCAAGTTTCTGAAGTCTTATTTCATTTTAAGAGTACAAATCTAAGAAGAGTACGAAATTATGAACATATTCGCCATGTTATCCCCAAGTTTCGAATCATAGCTGTGGTCCTGCGAAAGCATCAGGTTAACATCAATAGTTTTTTTTGATGTTTGTTTGATGCTTGGCTGCACGTTGATTAATCGAACATGTTTGTGCGTTGGCTGAGAGTGAGAATGAGTGAGTCACAACTCACTAGTGTTATCGACTCCAAATAGATGAAGAAATGTGGACTCATGACAATTTCGCTGCATTAATGACAGCTTCTTAAGATCGTTTGAATGGTTCGTTATAATGTATTGTCGCATTATTGCACCAATGATGGTTGAGTAATATAAAAATGCACGTAATAAGGTCTTTAGGTATTTTATGGTTCATCTGTTGCTGGTGCCCATCATGAGTAGATGCTTATCCGCTGGGTGCATTCACGCCCTGCATGACATTGAAATGTGATGAGTCAGTCGTTGGAATTGCTGTAATGTTTGGACCATTCATTGAAATAAGATTTGAATACAGATCAAATTTCTTTCCAGGGTTAATCGTTGATTGGTTAAAAAATTCACCATTATAAAAAAAAAAACTTTTACAAGGTGAAAGTTGTCGGTGCAGAAATCCACAGATTAGAGAGCTGTAGATCACAGCTGTGTTGTGCACATAAAATCAGATATTTTTTAAAGTACTGGACTGAAAACTGAACACGCATCGGAGAAATACTTGCTAGTCATAATATGAAAAGATGATACCAAAAGAACGAGTAACTTTTCCTTACATTATAATTCTGGAAGATTTGATTCTCTTATTTGAATAGTAACTTACCATGTGTAAAAGCGTGGAAAAAAGTAACTCAACTACAATTTATCGCATACACATCATTATTGATTGGCAAACTACGTGCCAATTGTGACCTGAGATTCGCAAGTTATTGATTGTTTCATTAAATTAAATAATGGTTAGCCATTGTCTCGAATTTTCCTTCCTTCTTCGACTTCTTTTAGCAAAATATGGACCTATGCTTTTGAACGTGGCTCATTGCTCTTTAAAGGCTCGGTGTCAGAACAAATTCTTATGCAGCGCAATAATTTGCAGGGTCCATCAGCGGTAAGGCACAAATGGTCCCACTATATGCGGTAGTCGTCTCCGCGCAGTAAGACAGAGAACATTCCTCTTTACTTGTGTCCAACTTTCTAGAACCTTTTGGCGCTTTAAGTTTGACGCTTTTATGATTTATTATTTGTTATTTCAATTAGAAATCTCGAAAATATTCACCTCGATCATTTATAGAATAAGTTTGACAGAAATGAGTGATATTATATTCTCTGGATCTTCAGAATGACAACTAGATAAAACGGTAAAAAATCACTTAAAATATTGTTTAAAGATCTTCCGATCATATATTACATCATTGCACTAAGTTTTGTTTTAAGTTTTGGAAATTAGGCAGCTTATTCGTGGCAGACTGTTACCTTATTTCATTTACCCCGTTGTAGGTGGAACGGCTTCCTTGTGGAGTGGGATGTCTACCGAACAAGCATAATAAATTTCCCATCGTGTTCTTGGAACCAATACTTCATTCCGTTTTGCTTTGCTTGCCATCTTCTCGCTCCGATTTTTCTAACCCGGCTTCCTCGGGCCGATCTCCAATTGCGTATCGGTCAATGAGAACATTCAACAAACGCTGAAGCGAAAAAGGACGACCCAAAATTACGCTTTCGGTAAATTTATTGGGTGGAGTAAAATCGAGCTGCTCGTTGCTCATTTCGCTTTCATCGTTTCGGAAGGACTCTTTACGGTAGAAATCATTTTTCCCATCAGGTGATCGCAGATTACGTGCGAGTTGACCTGGCGAGTAATCGAAGTTAGTATGAACGTCCTGATCGATTTCTTCAGCGCTGGACCTCTGGATGGCATTCAACGATGTCACGTCAGTTTCAGCAGCCAGTCCGACTCGTGCCAAGTTCTTTAAAGTAAACGGCCGTTGGTATGGTCGCTTCGTAGCATAGCCGTTCGGTATAAAGTCGTATAGCGGATTTTGCTTAAGCTTCATCGATGGTTGTTGGAATGAATGAGTAACAGTTACTGGTCGCACCTTCAGCATTGTAATTGGTCGAATAGGTTGTGATTGCCTCGTGCGTACAATAGGCTTGGAATAAGGCGGTTGACTCAGGGAATCGAGATACTCTACGAAGCGAGTAGCCCAATCTTCTTCGCTGGATGCACTGCGTTTACCATGAGCTGGAAATTGAAGAAAAAGTTACGTATTGTCTATTGTTTGAATGGTTGGTGACACGTATGAGAGTTCAAGTAATTATATTCTATTGACTCATTACCGAATATATAGTTTTACTCGGAGCCTCGATTCACTATTGATTAATCATTAAAGGTCACGCTGGTTGTTTCTCGTGTCAAACAAATGGAAGTTTATCATTATATAAATGATGGTTAATCATGTCAAATTATATATATATATATTTGTATATGGTGTCCCCTGAATTATTGTCTGCAATAAATAGCCTAATTAATGAAGTAATGTCTGCAAAAAATAGCCTAATTAATGACAAGCCCAGCAGTGACGCACTCACCTCCCAGGCATGAATGTCCGTAGTGAAGGCAGCCCACTGAACAACAGCAGTTATTAATTTTTATTAATTAATCAATTATAATTATTAGAATTTGTTAGCGAGAAATTATAGCCATTGTAGTTTGAGATAAAGCAAACATTGCTTCATATTTCATATACAGATATTGAACACATAATTCTGGAAAATCAACCTGTTTCCCTTTTAAGATGAAAATTGAAAATTGGCTCTCTTATTTTAACAAATCTAAGTATAACAAATGATAAATGTCAACAAAATTTTGAGTTCCGTACTAGAATCCGTTCAATTGAAGACTGTTTCCAATAAGCAAACCCCAATTGGACTCCAAATAAAGAAGCCCGTTGAGCTCATCACCACCCTAACAAAATTTAGAGTCGCCCCAGCTTCTGGTAATCCAAATCAGAAGCTGCCGCGTCTGTAAATTTTATCTTTTTGAATTGACAGAAGTTGTTTGATGAAAATAAAGCGGGACAAATTAAATGAATTAGTAAGAGTTGTTCAATTATGAGGGATTATGTCTTTTTGAATTGATAGTTGTTGTTTGATGAAAATAAAGCTGGACAAATTAAATGAATTAGTAAGAGTTGTTCAATTATGAGGGATTCATGTCTTTTTGAAATACTAGAAGTTGTTTGATGAAAATAAAAGTGATTCACAGATTAATCGCAGTTTATAAGAGCCGAAAAATTGAGATAAAAAAGTCACGGGTTGCTGATGTGTTTATAAATTAATGAAAAGTTATTGACGGATTAATACGAGTTGTTCATGGATCAATATGAGTAACTTCTGGATTTGAAAACGTCTTACATAGATGACGGACGTACAGTAGGTATAATTAAATCATCGTTTAGTAAATTCCATATACTGCAAAGTATCAATCAATATTTCGTAGTTAGCCTTCTAACTTATTTCTGAACACGGAAAATGCGATTGTTATTCAAAATTTTACGAATATGATTTTGAATTTAGACGCAATAAGTATCTTAATGATTAAGAATCTAATTATGGTGAGTAATTCAGAAGCATCATAATGACCGCGAGAAGCACAATTGCACATCATTATCCATCATCACAATTACTGTTGAGGTGAAAACTATTATTACAATAGTTGACCCTGTTGCATAGTTCCTTGATATTATGTAAAGAAATTAAAAAACAAAATTCAAACATAATTCTCACTAATTTAACATACCGCAGGTAAAGTAGCGAATCAATGGCAAATAATCACCAATTATTTATAACATGAAAGAAAAGGGCAGGTATAAACTCTATCTTATATTCTCATACTTATTCGTCAATAATCGGGACCTTCATAAACATTAAAAAATACAAAATTAATAAGAGCAAATAAATAAAGATTTTTGTGGATAAACTGCGAAATTTGTGCTCAAAAGAGTGCGTGGTGCTCAAAAGAGTAGCTCTTATTTTAACGTTCAAGTTCTTCATAGCTAAAATTAAAAAAGAAACTGCACAAATGTATTCACTCTTCAAGGTTAATAAGAAGAGAAAATCCAAACTACGACCGGGCATCTTACAAGGAGTTGTAATGAAAGTTTTTTCAAATGTATCTCATTAATGGATCGTTGTCGTATAAAAACCTCAATATGCATATATCTTCATAATGTGACAGTCCAAGCTTGCGTCAGTTTATAAATGTATTTTAAATAACACCTGTCCCGTCACCCTGCATTAATTCGGTCAGAAAACTTAGCGATAATATTTCAATCAGAAATAAGAAAGAAGTATCACGTATAGGCAATCATATGAATGTTTTGATTGATGAATTACATATTTCAGTAGGATAAACTAAAGATTAGACCGTCTCAAGATCCACTGTTATAGTGCCGTAGTTTGATAAGAACAATTACGAACGTTTAGAAGAGAACGTTTATTGGCTACTGTCTCATGAATTTAGTATAAATGATCAATTTTACGAAAAGAAATCCTGGCGCGAATCCCTCGATGGGAGTGCGGCACCTCGCTCGCAGCGCCCCGGTGCAGACAAGAAGATTGCCAGCCTACCTACCAAGATTGCGGCGATGTCTGCAATCCACCTGCTAAGATTGCGGCAGTGTCTGCAATCATCATTGAGGGAGCAAAGTCTGCGTATCGCTTCTACTAGCAGCTTACTGGTATTTAATTTTCTTCCCACTACATTTATATACTTTCAAGGAAATTCACTCCACCCAATTTTTACTGAAACAAGTTTCATGTCGTAGACATGAACGGTGAATAAGTTGTCATTTAATACCTAAACCTAAGGTGAATAAGTTGTCATTTTTATCGGTCGTAGTTTAACAAATTCATGACTAAAAGTCTTTATCTTTTAATTCAAACGGGTTTGCTTAGATGGGTTTTATTCAAAATCGAAATTTGATTTTAGTAGACAAAAATTTACCTTAAAACTTCGCTTAAATTGAAATTCCTGAAATGAAACGTTTCAAACAATTTCGACGCTTTGTTGGAAAGAAATTTTATTAGGGCAATCAGAAAACTTTTCAGGGACCAAAACTAGACGATACACTTTAGATTGAAGCAACAATGCGGAGCGCGGCGTCTGAGCTTAACGTCGTCGCAACATGCGAGCTAAGATGGAGATCTGGGGCCATAGTTTTCAAACTCGCTATGTGAACGTAAGTACTTACGCTCTATTTTCTTGTCTATGAGGTGAGTGGGAGTGAGGTATGTTGGTGAGTGGGAGTGAGGTATGTCGGTGAGTGGAAGTAATTCATATCGGTGGGTAACAGTAAATTGTACGGTATCAGTGCATGGATTTCAAATCGGCGAGAGAGAAGAAAATAGAATTTTGCACATTGCTTATTAGTGAAGGTACATAACTGCAGAGTCTTGATGTAATACCATTGAGGCTTAAATTCAAATTCGAAGTTTAACTCTCATTGCAATCAGTTGCCCAGTTCCACAATGCAGTTCAGGTGAGAGCCTGTTTCTAAAGAGAGTTCCTTTGACACAATCTACCATCTTATTTTAATAATAAGGAATGATGCATAACAATGACTTACAATAGAACTGCTGTTGATGAGACATAAATCGCCACTTTGCAGATTCTGCATTTACTTCGCGCTCGTCATTAAGAACCTTATAATGCTGGCCAAAACTACGGTTTTTAATATTTGATAACCACATAATGACTTCGAAGCTGTTTTGATCATCATTGATCAAAAAAAGGCATATTTCAAATTTGTATGCAAAATTAAACTATATTATTTGTTGAGCACGTCAAAGAAGGTGATCCGTCAAATTTTATATTATTAATTTTATGACTATAATTAAACAAGGCGTGGTTCAGTCTTATTCATCCGTAAAATAGATCTTTTCTATTGATGGCCGGCGGTTTAAGTTATCGGCATGGACGGTAGATGAATCTCTTCCTTTGAAGTATCCATTTGTTGTGTATTATCCTTTATCCACTTCTCAATTCATCAGGAATTGTTTAAAATGATATAAATTTATGAGCGAAAGTACACATTTTAGGTCAGTTATAGTTTCCACTGATTGATCAAAGAAAATATATTTACGACTTAACCAAGCAAGAAGTACGAGTATATCTTATGAGAAATGTAAGAATCCCATTTTTCCTGATCTCTGCACGAAGTGGCGTCAGTGCAATGTAATGTTTCTGGACTATTGGTAATTAAGTAAGATATAATACACGAGAAACTGCTAATTTTCGCTATAGTGCCTCAAAACAATGTTAGTATCTCTCACCTCTATTTGAGAACTCTTCCCAATTTTCTGAAAATTTTTAATATATTTCCAATGAATGAAATTACACTGATAATTTAAGGTTAATTTGAACATAATGCATTTGCAAACTGAAAATATATTTTCCATAAATTCTATCTGAATTTTTATTAACGAAAAGTTGTTATGTTGTCTTCAGGAACGTTTTATCTTGGGCTACACCCGCGCGTAGGCGTGTCTGATAGCGATGAAGCCCGGATCAAGATTCGTCATATCCGGAGAACAGGATCGTCAAAATTGAGGGGCAGGATCATCTTCCGTCATCGCGATTATTGGAAATTCTTTTAGTTATTGGTTTATAACGACTGATAGTTATTGGTTTATAATGACTCTTAGTTATTGGTTTATAACGACTCATAGTTATTGGTTTAAAATGACTCTTAGTTAAGACTCATAGTTATTGGTTTATAATGACTCTTAGTTACTGGTTTATAATGACTCGACTGGTGAAGGGAATTTAAAAATTCATTATAGTTTCGTTTACTATAACACTGCCCTAGTTTTCTCCTTTGAAAAATTATTCATGAATTCGAACAAAAATATTGTCGACGGAAGGATTTTCTTTGAAATTAAATAAACACTTCAAGAAAGAAAAGAAGTGATTATTAATTTATAATTGGTTGGATCAAGGAAGGAGTGAAAGGCTCAGACGTTTAATGTACCGGTTGAGTAAATTCAATGTTAGATATTTTATCCGTAGACTTTTATCATATAAACTCCGTTCCCACAATTTTCTTTGACGTGCTCAACAAGTAACATAGTTTAATTTTGCATAGAAATTTAAAATATGCCTTTAAAAAATCATGAGTTAATTTTATGACTTTTATTTAAACAAATAAGTGTTGTTTAGCGGCTTCAATGTGCGTATTGATTTCTCATTAAAATGCCAGAATTTACAGGCAGTTTTTGTCATAAAATCTATACGATTACCCGAATATAAAAAAATATAAGTCAGTACTCACTGCAGTGAGTGACAGAGAGCGCATTTTCTCGTCGACGAAAACTTGAGGTCACGGACGGACAGACAGACGGACAGACAGAGGGTCAGACAGGCGGAGAGACAGACGGACAGACAGGCGGACAGACGGACGGACAGACGGACATGGCGAGCACAATAGTGCATTTTTTCATAAATGAGAAAATGCGCTAAAAATAGTCACAAATTGACGAATCAATTGTTAAGTCAATTTATCAAAACTGCAAGCTTAAAAATTCCTCATAATTCAAGAACCTTGCAAAACTATGCATAAAATAGACTAGGTATTCTCCTGAGCAGAACTTGGCATGCCTAACTAAGAACTAAGACAAGAGATGCCTGAAGAAAAGATGGCATATGGATGAGAGGATGCCGGCGAGGTGTCAGCTGAAACTAAAGAGGCTTTTAGCCCGTGTCCGGTAACTGTAAGAGATGTTGACGATCTTCTTGCTTCTTATTTAACAGAAAGTATTGCGCCTGAAGTTCGGGGCTTGAAGACTTAAATTTAGAGTAGCAAATACTTTTTAGTGAGTAGGCTGAGGAGAAATTACACAGCAATGGCTTCAAGTTTTGAACAACTTATAATGTAATACGTGTTCGTGATTATATTTCATTTGAACCTTGTGATTAATTGTTGTGTTCTTACCAGTTGATAGTTGGAAAAGCGACATGCAAAATCATTTGATGGTTTCGATCGCTATATGTGTGTAGTAGACTATGCTTCTAAATACATATTCTCATAGTATGTAACGCTCTCTTCAATCAAACTCGCTAGACATGAAGGACGTCTCAATTATAAAAGGAAAACACATGCGTATCACACGCCTAATCTTTGCTAGCGGATTCTTCAATGAGCAACAGCTTCATCTATCTTCACGAGAACTCTCTAGTCTGACAAACTTTATACAAACATACCAAACAGGCTCAATTCCAATTGGTAAATACTGAAACCACAAACATAAATGTTTTGTCAAGTTTTTGGCATGAACTGAATTTAGGTGATTCGCATAAAATCTTCCTGACATTCCAATACATTCGTACTGGATGAAAGTATCCGAACCATCTACCCGGGTACTTAAAAATGACTCAGAACTGTCCACCCGTGTAAATTACGACTCCGAACCGTCTACTCAGGTAATTAAAAATGACTCCCAACCGTTTGCCGGATAATTAAAATTCGGTGAAATGGATCCCCTTTATTGTCTATAGGATGAATTTTCTCGTCATTTTCTTAGATAGAAGTGTAAAAGTATCTTACTTTTACGCATCATAGAAGTGTAAAATTTTAAAG